>NC_136967.1:35918476-35987431 GCF_032717465.1 Coenobita brevimanus
CTTAATATGCCTAACTTCTAAATTGTACTCTTGCAAAAGCAAACTCCAGCGGGTCAAACGCTGGTTCTTAAATTTAAACTTGTTCAAAAACTGCAGGGGATGATGGTCTGAATAAATCTTGATCACAGGGCCAAAAGGGGGCAGGTAGACAGCAAAGTGTTGCAGGGCCAGGATAATCGCTAATAACTCCTGCTCTATGACGGAATAGTTCTTCTGGGCTCTATTAAACTTCTTTGAGAAGTATGATATGGGATGTTCAACCTGGCCCTCATCTGGCTGCATCAACACTGCTCCTACCCCTACTCGGCTAGCATCAACTGCCAGCACAAAAGGTTGGTCAAAATCTGGTGCACGCAATATAGGGTGGTGACACAGCAGAGACTTAACCGTAATAAAAGCTTGCTCACACTCGGCTGTCCACTGCCACTTCTTATCCTTGCGCAATAAGTCAGTAAGAGGGGCAAGCACTGTGGAGTAATTCCCAATGAATCTTCGGTAATAGCCGATCATGCCCAAAAATCGCTGGAGGGCACGGCGACACTGGGGTGCTGCAAAGTTGGAAATGGCATCCACCTTAGCCCGAGGTGGAGCCACTTGCCCATGTCCCACAACAAATCCAAGGTACTGGACCTTAGCACGTACGAACTCGCACTTGTCTAAGTTGACTACTAAGCCAGCTTCCTCCAACCGCTTAATGAGCATTTCCACATGATCAAGGTGCTCCTCCCACTTGGTGTCATACACAATGACATCATCGATGTAAACGACACAATTGGGTATGCCATCCACCACTTTATCCATAAGCCTCTGGAAAGTGGCTGGAGCATTCTTCAATCCATAAGGCATCACCTGGCACTGATATACTGCACCACTGACAACAAAGCTAGCCACTTGTTTAGCCCGTTCCGTCAGCGGGACCTGCCAGTATCCTTTTACTAAGTCAAGTTTGGTGATATAAGTGGCATTTCCCACCTTGTCCACGGAGTCATCGACCCGAGGCAAGGGATAAGCATCGGTCTTAGACAGTGAGTTAACCTTCCGGAAGTCCACACACAACCTAACCTTCCCATCTGGCTTCGGCTGCAAGGTAACTGGTGAACTCCACTCACTGAAACTCCTCTTGATCAATCCATGGTCCAACATATACTTGATCTCATCACCGAGAGCTTTCTGTCTGATAGGGTTGATGCGGTAGGGAGCTAATTTTACAGGCTTACTATCCCCAACGTCAATGTTATGAGTAGCCCAAGTTGTCAATCCCGGTGAATCTCCAAAAACTTTCGGATGTCTCCATAATCTGTTGCACAGCTCTTCCCGCTTTACTGGCTCAAGGTGTCGCAATTTCTCCACCAGAGCTGCATAACCATTGCCCTCCCATAGGTCAGCTGGTAACATCTCACCACGACTAAGCACTTCCTCCTGCTCCTCCAACTCACTACCAACCGCCAAAACTACAGGAGCGCTCTTATCCCTGGTTCCCTCAACATCCACTCCAAAGTCACCTTCCAGGGACTGTGGCTGTAACCCTGGTCCACTACTCACATCACCGGCACCAACAGCTCCCTCCACAGCACGTTCCTTTGATGCCACGTCCTCCCTTCTCCGTCCTTCACATCCCAGGTGAGAGACATCAGCAGTCATCCCACAATGAGAATCAACTGGGCGGTAGTATGGCTTCAACATATTAATGTGGCACAACTGAGTACTCTTCCGCCTGTCTGGGGTAACAATTAGATAGTCAAGTTCCCCAACTCTCTTCTTCACAATATAAGGACCACTGAATCTAGCTGCCAGAGGTTTTCCTTGCATGGGCAGCAGTGCCAAAACTTCATCTCCTTGCTTAAACTCACGACGTCTGACCTTCTTATCGTAATGAGCCTTCATTTTCGCTTGAGCCCCGATTAGATGGTCACGGGCAAGCTCTAAAGCGCAATGCAGTCTCTCCCGAGTGTGGCAGACATAGTCAAGCATGGATTCCTGGTTGCCAGATTTGTTGTTACTCCAGGCCTCTTGCACCACATCCAAGGGACCACGAACTCTGTGCCCAAACACTAACTCATTGGATGAAAACCCTAACGACTCAGTTGGTACCTCCCTCACTGCAAACATAACAAAGGGTACCGCTAGGTCCCAATCCTTTCCACTATCATAGCAGAAGCTGCGCAGCATGGTCTTTAAGGTCTGATGATGCCTCTCCAGGGCACCTTGTGACTGCGGATGGTAGGCACTGGACAAAATGTGTTTGATGCCCAACTCTGTCATTGTCTGCTTAAACAAATTAGATGTAAAATTCACTCCACGGTCTGACTGCAACTCCTTGGGCAGGCCAAAATGAGTAAAAAACAGGATAAGTTGCTTGACTACTGACTTCGCCTGCATGCTTCTGATTGGTATAGCCTCTGAGTATCGCGTTGTAACATCCATTATGGTTAACAAATACTTGTTTCCAGCAGAAGTAGGAGGTAAAGGGCCCACGATATCAATGATTACCCGGGTAAACGGAGGTTCAACTGCAGGAATGGGAATCAAAGGGGCCACAGGAAGAACTTGATTAGGCTTGCCCACTATCTGACACGTGTGACAGCTCTTGATGTACGCAGCAACTTGTCCCGGCATACTTGGCCACCAAAAGTTATATCTTAAGCGCTGCACTGTCTTTCTGTTTCCCAAGTGACCCGCTAAAGGTCCCTCATGTGCTAACTGTATTAACGGCACCCTATACTGCACAGGAACCACCACCTGCACTAACTCACCCACTCCATCCACCGTGGCGCCAGTGGGCGTCCATCGGCGATGTAAAACATTGTCTTTAATCAGGAACTCCTCCTTACCACACTCCATACTTCTTTCTTCCCCTACTCGAGCAAACAAGGGCTTTAATGTTACATCCTCCTGTTGCTTCACCCTCAATTCTGCTGGCCTAACACCTGCCAGCTCTACTGAGGACTGAGATAAGGGACTGGTCGGGGCACTGGATTGCGAAGGGCGATCAATCTCAGCGCCACCTCTAGTACACTCGACAGGGGGAGGAATGTCAGGCTCCACACTGACATCATCATCACCTCTACCCTCAACAGTGACACTCTGTTCCTCAGGCGCGTTTGACGGTGGTCCTGCATCCCCGCAGTCGACCCCAGCGTCCTGAAATTCTCCTAATTCAGTTGATGGGCTGGGTTCAGTCTCCACACAGACACACTCAACACCACCTCTAGTGTCCTGAGTGGGAAGTGGGTCGGCGCCCATGCACGCATTCCCACTCTCCTCACCCACTACAGCAACACTCTGCTCACTAGGTTCCTCCATTGGTGGCCCTGCCTCACCACAGTCGACCCCAAGAACCTGTGACTTCACCAGTTCTTCCTCCCGGGCTGCAACCTGTGCCATAGATCTTGTAATTGCACAGACCGGGAACATGGCTTCCACTTCTGCATCAACTTCAATACCAATTTCTGGGGCGTCAAAACACTTCTCTGCCACAACAACTGGTGGGGGAAGAGATGGAAATACTTTCTCCCCAGCCAGGTCGTTCCCCAGCAGAAAATCAATCCCCTCTACTGGCATTACATCAGCAACAGCTACTTGAGCTGCAGCCTGAACAATGGGGCAATCGAGTTCCACATGAACATAATCATAGTATTCATCTGAGTTCATGCCTCTACACAGCACATACTTCCCTGAGTTTACAGGCCCTCCAGTCACGTTTCTGCACACAGACTGTTGTGCACAGGTATCACGAGCCACAGTAACTGGATAACTGATCCCATGAATTTTCACTGTGCCGTGACACATAAAAGGTTTACACCAGTCTAGGGACGATTTCTGAGGCAGTTCATCCGGAGGTGGCGTAGCATGTTGGGTAACTTTTTCAGCCTGAGCTGGCAGCGAGCACAGCCGGCTGCACTCCAGCTTTCCACAGACTTCTCCCTCACCGTTACCACCCTCCCAACTCCTCTCGTTCACCTGACTCGAACCTACAATTAGTGCCACTGGTTTGGCATTTTGGGAGGCCTTCCACTTAGGGCAGTTAGGCTTGATGTGCCCACTCTGTTTGCAAAAGTAACAAACTAGCTTCGAACTGGATACAGGGCTCTTTCTCCCTGAATTCTTTTTCTCCTCTGAACTTCCCTTGGACTGATTCACGGGAGATTTATCCCAGGCAGGGCCACTCACAGTCCTCTCCCTGGAATACTGAAAATTAGCATACTTGACCCCCATACTCCGCAAGGCAAACACCCGGTCATCAGCCCACGTCGCTGCTTCCTTCACGGTCTTAAATCTCTTCTCCTAATTTTAACACCAATTTCTTTGTCAGCCATGTTGGTAAAATGTTCCATCAAAAACAGTTCACGCACATCGTTATACGAAGTGGCGCTCTCACTCAGCAACCACTCGTCTAACCTCTCCTCCAGATACCTAGCGTAGGCCATATAGGTGTCAGCAGGCCTTTCCGAGCACCACGGAACAACAACCGATAAGCCTCTGGTCTAAGTTCATATGCCTTCAGGATGGCTGTTTTAAATTCATCATAATCATCTACATCCTCAGGGCTCAACCTATTATACACTTCCAAGGCTTTTCCCTTCAGCACATTAGATACCAACCCCACCCAGCGCTGCCTTGGCCACTCAAACTCCCTAGCCTTCTTCTCAAACCTGACAAACCATTCTGTCACCTTCAACTCATCAAACGCTGGCACTAATTTTAGACTCCTTGAGAACCAACTCTCCCTATCCTCTGCACGGCCTGAGGTTTGGGCATCTGAAGTTGGTCTATTAGCAGTCACCTCCAAGCGAGTCTTCTCCAGCTCAAATCGCATTTTTTCACGCTGCAACTCCATCTCCCTCTCTTCTTTTGCACGCTGCATTTCCCTCTCTTCTTTTTCACGCTGCATCTCCCTCTCTTCTTTTGCACGCTGCATTTCCCTCTCTTCTTTTTCACGCTGCATCTCCCTCTCTTCTTTTGCACGCTGCATTTCCATCTCCAACTTTTTCAACTCCAACTGCAACTGAGCCTCCGGTGACAAGGCTCCAGGGTATATGGGAGTGGAATGAACAACTCCAGGGAAAGCACTAGACATACCTGGGGGAACTGCTCTAAACTGGCTCGGCGGCATCATAGATGGTAATAGTGGGGTAGCGAAACGAGGCAACTCAGCACCATAGTCAAACTCAGGGCTCACACGGGGAGTACCTTTGCTATGTGCCTCTCGTTGTTCCATATTTTCCATATCCACAGGTGACTCAGCACGTACGCGATCTGGTGTAGACACGCGTGACTCCATGGCGACAAATCAATGGCAGTACTAAATAGTGAAATACTAATGCTGACTGAGAAACTACAAAACACATCAACTTCACCTCAAAGCACAGAGAACGCCAAGGTAACGATATCCTAGCAAGAAAAGGCACTGTTAGGATATCCTGATGCGAGGTCGCCACTGTTACGGTGGCGCCAGCCCGGGGCTATTACAAAAAGACAACAAGTCAGCCTTAGATGATCGGCCTCCACTGCGTTGCAAAATAACGCAGACCCCGGCAATGACACTCCGCAAACTAGAGAAAAACTGCACAACGGAAGTACTTACTTAAGAACGCAACACTCTGTACTTTGATAATAAAACGGAACAGCCTACCTATAGATCTAGCCTACTATCGTCACTACCGGAAGTAATACCGCCCGAGACAGCCTACAGGAACACCTCCCACTTACTTCCGGTGGCGACGACTTTCTACTTAACCCGTGTCCAAGGGGGAACGCAGTTGACGGCTCACGATAGTTCTCACTAGCCTTGTGCAAGTAGATGGGATTAGAATGTGTAGGGGTTAGGGTGTGTGTGTGTATGTACGTGTGTTGGGGAACGTTAATTAAGGCAGCGAGCGAGACTACGGTGAGCCAGACTGGCCCTCCAAAGACAAGGTCAGAAAAACAAAATAAAATAACTACTTCCCTCAGTCAGCAACAAAAGAATAAAAACTAAACTTAAATGAAAACGCCAGCTCGGCAGAAAAAAAATGACTGGGGAGAGAGTGAGTGTGCACACACGCACGATACGGAAGCTAGCTGGGAAGAGACTGAACTGGTGCTAGGCTCCTGTGCAGCCAAGCGCTAACGCATGAATCAAATTAATTAATAAGAACTTATATTCATTGCCCCTCTCTCTCTACAATAAATTGGTACTTCTTAATGCAAGCAAGACATTAAATATACTTGTAGCTCACACAAGATAATCAAAATAATCAAATGCATATCAGCATGGTATGAAATAAAATTGCCCTCAGTGGCAGGAACGAAAGAAACAGAAAGAACTTGTAACACTCGCTAATGTAAACTCCGCGAATGACACGGATACATACTGCATAATCCCCTAGCCCAGCTGTAACGGCTGCACCCGTGGGACCGGAAAGGCGGACAGCGTAACAATATGTATATATATATATATATATATATATATATATATATATATATATATATATATATATATATAATCAATATATATATATATATATATATACATATATATATATATATATATATATATATATATATATATATATATATATATATATATATATAATCAATCTATCTATCTATCTATATATATATATATATATATATATATATATATATATATATATAATCAATCTATCTATCTATATATATATACATATATATATATATATATATATATATATAAAATCATCATCAACATCTTCATCACCCATTACAAGTCCACTGCTGAACAAAGGCCTCCCTCAACCTTCTCCACGAATTCCTTGACTGAACCAATCCCTGCCACGTTTTCCCTGCAAATTTATGTATCTCATCTCTCCACCTCCTGTCTGGCATTTTTCTGCAACTCTTATAATCTCATGGTGTCCAGACAGTTAGATTTTTGCTCCGCTGGATATCACTTATTTTTGCTACATAGCCTTCCAACCTCCATTGCTGCTTTTTTATTACTTCTATAATATCTTTAACTTTAGTCTGCTCTCTTACACTAGTTGATCTTTTCCTGTCTCTTAAAGATATTCCCAACATTGTCCTTTTCATTGCTCTCCGAGACCGGATTTGTTTATTTTCCATCGATTTTGTTAGTTTTCAGGTCTCACAACCGTACTTCATAGCCGGTATTATACATTCGTTACATACTTTTTGTTTCATACATATTGGCAAGCTACTTTTCACCATGACTCTATGTTTACCGAAAGCTTTCCACCCAAATGTAATTCTTCTTTTTATTTTGTTATCGTGGCATTTCGTTAATTTTTGTATTTTTCCCAAGTAACTGTACTCCTCAGCTTCTTCAAGAATTTCTTTGCTTATTGTGATGACGCTCTTTGATGTATGTGGATGACTTTAATTTTACTCCAGTTCATATGTAGCCCTACTTTGAGAATTTCTCTGTTCAGGCCATTTAACGTTCCTGGCAGTGTCTCTGCTGATTCTGAGATTTAGCTTTCCTCCTCCTATGTTTACTCTTTTGTTTTCCCAGTCTAGTTTTCAGAAAATGCTTTTTAGACATACTGGTAAATAATTTTGGTGAAACTGTATCTCCCTGACTCATGCCATTCTGGATGTTGTTGTTTTCCGAGTCTTTATGTAATTTAACTGTAGCAGTTCCCTCTTTATATATGTTTTCGAGCAGTTTTACAATGTTCTCTTTCACTTCTTGTTCTCACAGTGAATCTGTAATTGCTATGTGCTCCACTGAGTCAAAAGCCTTTTCTTGATCAACAAAACCTAAGCACAGTGGTTTATTATATTCTGTAGTTTTCTCAGCTGATTCACTGTGTGTAGATGATCAGTAGTCGAATACTCGCATCATAAACATGCCTGTTCACCAGGTTGGGTTTCTTCCAGATTATTTGTTATTCTGTTCGTAAGGACTTTAGTGACGAGCTTGTAAATGTGGGTCAATAGTTACTAAGATCTTTTGAGTCACCTTTTTATAAAGTAAAATAACTATTACATTATACCATGTTCTGGGAATTTTCCTTTTTCTTTCCTTTTTTTTTTTTTTTTTTTTTTTTTTTTTTTTTACACTGAGCAAATAAGTGGGCGAGCCTGTTTTGTACTTCTACTCCTGCATCCAACAGTACATCTGCTACTATTCTATCTTCTGGAGCCTTCCCTCTTTTCATATCATTAAGAGAAATATTTACTTCGTCTGGTGTTACCTCAGGTATTCACTGGTATCAACTGAAAAGTTACAGTAGGTATTGGTACTACTGTCTTTGATGCATACAGTTCTTTGTAAAAGTCTTCAACTCTTCACCATGTTATCTCTGCAATTTAATGACGTCACCGTTCTTGTTGCTTTCTTAGTGCCGTTTTACTGCGGACCTGTTTAGATTTTTCCATTTTTGATTTTTTATAAAATCTAACTCATGTTTCTCTTTTTTCCCTCATAGTCTCTTGTTGATAAGCTTATTTAATCACTCTCGTTCTGTTTCATCTTTATTTTTACTTTCATTTCCTTTCTTTTTTTCATGGGCTCGATTGTCTTTTTGGAATAGTTCTTGGCTTTGGTTTTCATTAGGTTTCCCTACTACCTCCGCGGATTCTCCTAGCACTTTTGTTAGTCTGTCATTCAGCCCATCAATGTCACATTCAGCATTACTGAAATATGTTCGTTATTTCCAACTGAAAGGCTGCTTTGATTTCGTTTACTTTTATTGAACATGTCTATCTATTTTTAATCATCTTCTTTCATTGACTTCTGAAACTGAATTTGGCTATGCAACCCACCATTCCATGGTCACTTCCTGTATTTACACTCTGTTGATAACTGACACTTGTGATCGTGTTATTCTTATCTGCTGTAATGAAGTCAGTTTCATCCTTCTCCATTTGGACTTCTCCACATCCAGCTTTCCCATGTTCTATTGCGAAAGAATGTGTTCATTATTCCCATGTTATACATTTCAGCTAAATTGACCACCACTTCTCTTTCATTCCTCTGTCCAACTCTGAATTTTCCCATATATGCTTCTCTATCTTTTGATTTCTCAACATCTGCACTGGAGTCTCCCATGCGTATAGTATATGTGGTCTCTTTTTCTTCCATAATCTGGGAGATGCCTTCACAGACTGTTTCTATTTCTTTATCTGAGCTTCGAGAAGTCGGTGCATATACTTGTATTACTTTCAGGGTGTATTTTTCGCACAGTCTAATTACAATCCATGCTGCTCTGTCACATACACTGCTGAATTTACCAATATTGTCTGCAAGATATATCTGTTCATTAGAAATCCTACCCCACTAACTCTCATTTTGCCGTCCCCTATAGTAAAATAGGTGGTTGCTGTCTTCGAGCTGAATTACGTTTTCTTCTTTTCTGTGGATCTCACTCAAACCTACAATATCCCAACTAATGTTTTCCAATCAGTCATTATGTTGTCAAGTTTGTAATCTGCGAGGCTTCTTACATTTTGTGTAAAGATTTTCATGGATTTCAGTTTGTTTGATATCCCAGTCTCTAATTTGCCGACACAGTGCCTAATCACCTTCGGTGACACACTGCCTGTAAGCTCAGGAGGCAGTGTAGTTGGACTTTTAGTAGACGATGATCCAGAAAGAACGCTCGTGAAATCATTAGCAGTAAAATTCAGGCTGGGTTTGGAGGATTGTAGGAAATAATCTCACCTCCCTGCCACATAGTTTCTGGTGAGATGTAATTTTTTGTGCCACATTATTTAGCATATTTGGTGGGGCCCTGGTGGGGCCCATGGTTCGCACCGTCCGAGACGATACCTCGTATCAATGCCCATATAATAATATGTAGGGACATTTGATGACAAAAACGCGTCCGTCCTGCACATCAAGTGTTATGAGTTTATGACGTCACTTCGTGGTTTTTCAGCTCAGTTGCTCACGTGCCACGGGTGGGTGTGCGTGAAATTTGAACTGACGTCGTGATCTTGACTGTCCTCTCGATCCCCAACACTTAGGCAGTTAGGGATTGTTCTGGGAGGGAACCTGACGTAATTTTTCATCGGTTTCCAAAAGATGAAAATCAAAAGCAGAAGTGGGTGGATCTTTGTAAACGGACGAAGACCATCCCTGCTAATGCACGAATATGCTCCTTGCACTTCAGGCATTCTGATTACGAAAGGAATATGATGTACGAATTGCTAGAGAAACCAGTGCCCAAAAATCTACGGAAGCTGAAGAATGGAGTCCTGCCAACACTACAATTGCCGGGATCAGAAGGGATGGGTCAAATTCTCATCTAGGACTGTCTTTAGAAAGTTGCCTACAAACGTAGACGTGTGTCGTAACCTGTTATGTTATTTTAGTAAAATTGTAATGTGGAGGGACTGTTCATTCAGATTCTAGACTGTCGGTGGGATTGGAAGATTGATTTTTAATTCATTTTCGACTTTTTGAAGTTGCTCACACAGCCATGGTTCAAGGTAACTGACAGCACCGATTCAGTATATTCTACAACACTGATTTTTGGGTTTCGGCTGGACAGCCTGATCACTAATACAAGTCTTTTAGGCTATAGCACATTGTCAATGCAACAGAAAGACAGGAATGTTTCCTCAGTTTAATTGCTGTTTTCAAGTTGCACTCATGTTGCCTGTCAATATTAGAGTTGCATGTTAACTTACTGGAATTGTGACCTCTGGTGGTGTTCAGTTAGGTCATGGTATGGATTTTGGTTACTTTAAAAACATACTTTGGTCCCCCCAAAGCAGAAGATTTTTAAAAGTCGCAACACGGTTCTATACATTTTTAAAGCTGTCAACAATGGTTAATAACGTTAAGACAGCGGTTCATATTTAAATGAGCAGCAGTTGACCTACACTGTGTAACAACATCATCTATCTATCTATATACCTATGCTGCTTCCCCCGAGGAAAGGGAGGTAGCCGAGACAGGACGACACACTCCCAATTTACTCATCCACCCAAACACATTCATTCGCATCTTAGCCCCAACGGGGAGAAGGGACAGATCCTCACTGCACCACACCGCACGAGGGTCAACTGCGCAGTGCAATCAGCGACATCCGCAGCAGGGCCCGACAGCAGAGCTGGTTTACCCCTGCCACATCATAATGGACCCATCCCCCTACCCGCATCTGACCTGATCAGCTGATCAGGCAACATCATACTAATTATAAATCAGTACTATAATTCCATTTATTTTCTTTTTTGGTGAAGGTAGTGTATACAGCTGAAAGTACGGTATACACTGGTGACCAAAACAGAAATACTCATTTTTCTTCTATATAATTTCTGCATGGAAGGATTTATTAGCATGACACCAAAGAAAAATATCACAGAAGAGTTGAAAGCACTGGATAACGATACCAAAATAATCCTGGAAAATCATGAACTGAAACTGCAGCAATAAAAAATTTTCCTTCTCTATTCATGTTTTATGGGTAATGTTTTTTTTCTTTTTATCTATTTGCTTATTTATTTCTCAGACTCTGCTGTGCAGGGCCAACAACTTGCCAGAGTCAAAGAGTCAACAGCAGCCCAGACAGAATTGTTACATAGGTTTGGTGCTGACAAATATCACTGCTAATCATAAACCAGTTGCTCCTGATATATTGTGATAAAAGCATTAATTTCATTTGAAATTATCTATTGTTTTGAGTATTATACTCTAATTCTTTTGTGATCCCTCACAGAAAACATATCTCATAAATTTAATCAGTCCTCTTTTCAGTATTGATGGAACAGTAGCTACCAGTCTAAGAGATAAAGCCATGCTTTTTGGCTCACTTATTACTCTGTGAGGAAGGATTTATTAACTTGCCGCAGAAGAAAAATATCTTAAAATGGTCAAAAGCATTGGAAAAACAAGCCAAAATAATCCCGGAAAGTTATGAACTGAACCTGCAATAGTGCAAAAGTTTCCTTCTCTATTTATGTTTTATGGATTTTTAATTTATTTGCTTTTTTTCAGATTCTGCCGTACAAGGCAAACAACTTTCCAGAGTCAGAGAGTCAACAGCAGCCCAGAGAGAACTGTTAGAGAGTTTTGGTGCTGATAAATATCACTGCTAATCATTGCTGCTGATATACTGTGATAAAAGCATTAATTTCTTTTGAAATTATCTATTGTCCTGAGTACTGTACTCTAATTCTGAAGGTTCTTTGTGGTCCCTTTCAGAAAACATAAATTTAGTCAGTCCTACTTTCCTCCTCTTTCCGAATCAATGGAACAATCGCAGCCAATAATTCCATGCGATAAAGCCATGCTTTTTGGCACACTGCTTCTAATTCCACTATGGATGATGACAGAAACGTTGCTGGTTCCTTGAAAGCAGTGATAAAGAACAGTGAAATGAGCATGGAAGTAAAAAATTCACTGCCTGACAGTACTGTGATAAGTGAAGCTTGGACCTTGTTGGAAGGACATAAGTCAAGAGTGAGAGCAGTGGAAATAAGCTATTTGACAGGAGCATGTGGACTTACGCGGAGAGACAGAATGACATGTGAGGAAGTGAAGGAGAATTGTAGTGTGAATATGGATGTGATAGAAAGTGTAGGGAGAAATATATTGAGGTGGTTTGGCCAATTGGAGAGGATAGAGAGCGAGAGGGGTGTGTGAGCTGAGGGGAATTCGGTGAAATAGCATTGGACAGGGCGACATGGAGGCGATTTGTTTGTGGTCACCCCTTATGGGATTGAGGAGTTTGGAAATATAGACTAGTAATATATATATATATATATATATATATATATATATATATATATATATATATATATATTTATATATTGTTACGGAACCAGAGAGAGATAATGAACACTTCAAGTGAGAATACTAAAAATCACTACTGTCCCGCAAAGTTCCAGGTTCAAAACAAAAGACTTAGGTAAAATTACAAGTTAAAGTTTAATGCTCAAACTAACAACTAAACATTCAGGACTCATAAGGATAATGTAATGGCAAAACAGGTTACATATATGGTTAACTGCAATAGCCTCTATTAACACGAATTTAGCAAGAGCAAATTTATCTAAGTCAGTCTCAAGTTTTCCTCTGCCTTTAACGAAGGGCAAGTATGATAAAAGTAGAGAGCACAACTGCTCTGGGGGAAAATATTTCCCACAATGTCGGCGAGGATGCAGACATCAACACAGATGTAATTTAGCATGTAATAGTGGAGATTCCTGCTCCAGAACTTACCCAAAACACTTTTGACTAACTCAAGCTCATCATCCAAAGTCCCTTGTTCTCTCAGATGACTGAAGATTTTCTCTCTTTAATGGGAAGCTCCATTGCAAAGCTCGTCACTGCTTCATAATTATGGGAATACTCTCTAGCCTTCATTAACGATTCCTGCCCTTTAGCTAGCAGATGTTCTTTCATGTACTAACTGTACTTGAGAGGGAGACCTTCTGCTAGATGTGATTCCATTATTATACCCAAGCCTGCTTGTAAAAACAACAAGGAGTCCATCATGAGGTTGATTCACACGGAGGAATTTTAAACCAAATTTAAACATGACCAGGATGAAACCTGCTTCACTCTCCATTTCCTTGAGAATGAAATATGGATCTAACTCATATTATGGTCCCAGGTTGATAGTTGCTTGCGAGAGTTGTGGCAGGCCAGGTTGCATCTGCGGCATTATGTGTATAAAATTGTTTACGGGACGTCGGTCATCATGGTGAGCATGTTTATTAGCCTCCAGTGGGTATCCCTGCACAAATATTATCCCAAGAAGCAGGTATTTTGTAGATGAAATGAGCGGTTGCATCTTCCCCACAGTAGGTGTGACTTTCCACAATCTTCCCATTGCCATCGACACTGAAATAGGCATAGGTGACTGGTTTATGCTGGGAAGCTACGATGTGGGACAGATCCAATGGTTCACATTTCATCATCAGAAGTTGGTTGCATTCATCTCTCAAAATTGAAGAAAGCCAGATGAGAAGGGATGAAGATGTGTGTGTAGCTGATGAACCTTATCTTCGCCCGCTCTTCTGGGAAGACAAGTGTTTGATCGGCTGTTCCACTCTGCTTGTGACTGGCAAGATCTTTCCAAGCTATTACATCTGAATAACCAAGTTCGCCAATAGTAGGGGCGTTGAGATCGTGTGAAGCATCTGACCCATTGGTGGAAATCTTTATTAAGCATGAGATGGGTATCCCCAATTAAAAGCTGATAAACCGAATTATCGTACTTTGAACTTTCCTTTTTGTGCCAGGGACACTCTGTGATGTCTGTTGCTTGTTTCAGTCCAGTAAACAGGAATGGAGAAGTGATTTAATCTCTTCAAAATATGGTTCATCTCAAATGCTATGGGAAAGCACAAGTCCTCATGCAATACAGCACTTCTGCAAGATGCCCCATTCTTCACCATCCTCATGGTGTGTCCCCATCGTTTGTGGGGACTGATTATATGAAACAAGTAAGTAGCAAGGAACTGTAGCATGCAGTGGTTGTCCTCACTTGAGCGTAAAGCCCTGTCCACACGATCGGGCAGTGCCCGCGGGCACAAGCGAGCAGTTTGGCTGTTGACGGGCACAAGCGGTGAGCCCGTCAACAGGCAAACTGCTCGCTTGTGCCCGCGGGCATTGCCCGCTCGTGTGGACAGGGCTTTAGAAGACCCACTCTTTCCCATGCACCCTCGGTAGTTAAAGCAGATAGCACTTGAGCACATACGCTCTTCCAATGATGCATATTGTGACTGAAATATTCAACGGTCTCAAGGATGCATCCACTTCCCCCCAGATTTTGTAACTGGAATTTAAGTCTTTCTTGGAAATAATCAAGGAAGTAGTTTAGGAAAACTTCTGGTTCATCATCCATCACATTAATGCTCAGAATGATGAGGCAGAAGTGCCCTGTTTGGAAATTCTGTTCATCAGTCAGTTTTACCAAAATGAGAGGCATGAACCTCTAAACTCTGAGACAGTGCCTTCCCACTTGGTCAGTCAACATTTCGACAAAATAGTTGACATGCCAGCATATGTACATGATTGGGTCTGAGTTTTCATGTTTAGGAACGGAAAAAGACATCTGTGTAACCCCTATTAAACGCCTCTACTTTGTCAAAAATGTGGGGTGTCACAGTATTATAATCAACCCCCTGTACAACCTCCCCCTCATCCATTTCTCTCTCCAGTACCTTCCCCCAACCCCAGGGTGGGGGAATACACTCCCCTAGTTATGGTGAACTGTTCTGTACAAGGCATTTCCCAAGTCCGTATGATGGGGAAATGCATCTCCCTGGGGAAATCGGTTTCACTTATGTTGGAGGAACGCACCCACCGGGACCCAGTCGGGGGAAGTCGCTCTCGCATGTATTGGGGGAACGTCTCGCTAGGACCCTGTTGAGGGTAATCTTTCTCACAAGTGTTGAGGAAACGTACCTGCTGGGACTCAGTTGGGATGAAATTGTTGTCGCACATGATGGAATGTACACATTGTGACAGCATAAGAATTCACTGTGGTTGGGGGTTAAAGTAGGGTAGGTGGTGTGGATGGAGGGGATGAGTCTGTGAGGGGGAAAAAACATACATTTTTCTACACACGGATGTTATACATGTCAAAAATCATGTATTTCTTTTTCTGGGTGAGATCAGGAATATTTGTAAAAGAGAAGGAATAGAAATTAATCATCATAAAACTGCAAGTATAGGATACATTGCCGCTCATGTACAGCAGGCTACAGGGCAATCAATATTCATGTTGTGCTTGTAATCCCTGCACTACACCTTTGGTGATGGATTTCAGTTCTTGAATCACCCTTTAGAGGACAATACCATCCTAGCTGCTAGGCGATGTCTGGTTAAGTAATCAAGGTTAAGTGGGTGAGACATGTGCGTCCACAGGATTTTTTTGTAAGGGGGGGGGCAAAATAAAAGAAATTATACATATATGTGCTGTTATATACACACTCCAAACAGGCATAGGCATATACTTACATGAGTTACATGACTTATATCAAATGCATAAAGTGGCAGAATGCATGAATCGACTCAAATCAATCAAACATCCTTGAACAAGAACTGAAGCACTTTGGAATTCCAAGGGAGGGCAACTGCCCCCCCTTGCCTCCCCCCCTCCGGACGCCCATGGGGTGAAACTGGTTGAAGTAGTGGAGGTACTGGGGTTTATACGGTGAGCGATATATACCTATGCTCACTTATACCCGATAAATATTCTCAAACACAGGATCGTCCTGAGAACTCCCTAACTTAGGGTGTCAGATCTGCTACTGTACCCCGAAATCGGTACTTCTTACTCTGAGTGTGGTAGTTTGATGAACTAAAAAAAAAAATAATATTAGACCGCTGAGTTCCTCCGACATCTTTGAGCTTCGTAAGCTCCATACTTGCGTCTTTGACAGTGCGGACAGGCGCTCATTGCTGGGCATTTTATACAGTATACCACTTCCTTGCTCCAAACACCACCTAGACCAACCATTAGTGTTCTGGTTCATCAAAATCCTTTTAGGATATTCTACACCTTGCAGTGAATATAACTCATTGTACCATCCTGGTTCATTGTTGCTGTATGTCACCACACAGGATCGTGTTGGCACGGGGTATGCCAAATGTCTCCCCCCCCCCCCTCAAAGCATATGAATTCATTTCCCCTTCCAACATCACACAGATTCACAACAATAATACCAAAACTAGACAAATCTTTTTTTTAGGTGATTCTACCCCTCTACATTGACAATATACCCGTTTTCGCTAACTAAACAGTGTTACCATACCGTGGACGGAGAGGGTGGGGGCTTACAGACATGAGAGTATGCCAGATGTCTCCGGCTCCCCTTATGAAAATTTGAATTAAGACATGGCAGAAAAAAAACAGTAGTGGAACTGCAGGACCGGCCTATCCCTACCGAAACAGGGACGATACAGCCAAAGTATCTCTACCAAGTGGCTTAGGCTGTCTGGTAGAGACTGTATGCAGAGTGAGAAATGCTTGTAAGTGTAACTGTAGTGTTGGAGTGGCTTTGGATGTGTGTGTAGTCTGTGAACCAAATGTAATCGGCCCACCTTAAGCCGACTGGGTGCAAGCATACTAGTATGCGACACTGGTTCGACCACAGCACCCCTTATGTCTGCAAAAGCAATATATATATATATATATATATATATATATATATACCATGTGTGGGAAAAAATATATTTATGTATCCCAATGGCTCCCAGACTTCCTGCGCGGGGGATTTTGCTGGAAGGGTGCTAGGCTTACTGCCCTCCGTCTGTCAGTTCACAGTCGCGAAGCTCATAGGTCCTTAGCCCGGGGTTCCCTTCTTTATTAAAATTTTAAAATGCACAATTCCGTCCTATACTGAGGACACTGGGTGCCAATGGGATATACTGTATATATATTGTATGTATATATATATATATATATATATATATATATATATATATATATATATATATATATATATAAATATACACACACACGAGGTGCTACCCAAAAGCTCCAGTCATTTGAATATTGTAGGAAAATAAGTTACCTTACCTCCTAGTTCTCACTGTTGCCTTTGGAGGAGTCCCCCTGGGCATGTATACAGTGGTCCCAGCGTTTTTTCCACGAGTCCATGCATCCCCTGGAAGGCTTCAGGAGTGATGGTCTTGAGCACCTCCTGTGACTGTCTGGATCTCCTCAGTCAAGTCAAATTGACGCCCTTTCAGTCTTAGTTTTGGCTTGGGAAACAGGAAAAGGTCATAGGGGGCAAGGTCAGATGAATAGGGTGGGTGGGGAATGACTACCGTGTTAATGGAAGCCAGGAACTGCTGGACAACAATTGATGTGTGGGCAGGGGCATTGTCATGATGGAGGACCCAGTCCTTGTTTCTACTGTTCTGAACGTTTGTGGCAGATATTCTCCCTCAGACGCTGCAAAACTTCACATTAAAACGTTCCACTAACAGACTGACTAGGTGGGACGAATTCCTTGTGCACAATCCCTTGGATATTGAAGAAAACGATCAACATCGACTTGACATTGCTGCAAACTTGACATGCTTTTTTCAGCCTCAGTGAACTGGGAGACTTCCATTGCGATGACTGCTGCTTTGTCTCCGGGTCATAACCATAAACCCATGATTCATCACCAGTTATGACCTTAGAGATGAAGGTGGCGTCATCTCTGACCTGATTCTTGAGCTCTTTGCAAACTGCAATGAAATGTGCCTTCTGCTCATCACTCAGCAGTCTTGGAACAAATTTTGCAGCGATGCATCTCATGCCCGAGAGGTTCAACAAAATGCGTTGCACGCTCCCATACGACAGTCCAACGATATCACAAACATCATCGATAGTTCGTCTAAAATCTGCAAGGATAGCCTGATGAACATTTCCGACGTTTTCTGGCGTTGCTGCCATTGACAGTCATCCAGAATGGTCATTGTCTTTGACGAACATTCGTCCTTCCTTGAACCGCTTGTACCAGAAAAATGTTCTGCTTTGGGACATTGCATTGTCACCAAAGGCTTGCTGAAGCAACCAGTGAGTTTCTGCAGCCATCTTGTTGATCTTGAAGCAGAACTCGATGCAAGTTCTTTGTTCCATGAGGTCTGCCATTGCAAAACCACCAAACCACCTACACACCACGTTACAATAGTAAGCGTAGCTCAACAACACGTGCGCTCACAGACACAGCCAGGGCCACACTGACGCACAAGGGGGGCTGCTGACTCCTCCGAGCGGTAGAAGGCAAAACTGCAAACGGTTGGCTCCTGCTGTTCAAATTACTGGAACTTTTAGGTAGCATCTCGTGTATATATATATATATATATATATATATATATATATATATATATATATATATGTAATTATATATATATATATATATATATAAATATATATATATATATATATATATATATAAATATATATATATATATATATATATAATTATATATATATATATATATATATATATATAATTATATATATATATATATAATTATATATATATATATATATAATTATATATATATATATATAAGTATATATTTATCTATTTATATATATAATTATTTATATATATATATATATATATATATATATATATATATATATATATATATATATATATATATATATATATATTCATGTATGAAAATAAGTGGTATGTATTATGAAACTGCAGCATAATCCTAGACTTGATTTCCTCTGCGGGGATAAAAAGATTAAATCAATGCTAGACAGTGTGTAAGGAAGAAAGGCCAGGTACATGTATATTTCTTGCATTTTTAGACACCATCTAATAATTCTTGTATTTGGTAACACAAGTACTACAGAAGGCAAGGGATGCCAGATAAGGATATTTCAAGATCTCTTGGGTGATGGAGATGTATATGATTTTTTTATTTTTTTATTTTATTTTTTCATTGGCAACAGTACTCATAATAACGCTTGATGACAGTATGTATACTCTGCCACATGTACTGCTTCCTTCAGGAATTACAATAACCACCTGTATTTATCAGCGTCGCCAGTTGTGTTCATGTAAACTTACGTCACTTGACAAGTTGAATGTAGTCCCCCTTCCTCCACTGGTGGTTGTGGTAATTACATCCAGCTTCTGCGACCTGGTTTGAATCACAGAGTCCTGTGTTTGATTCATTAACCTCTCTCACTATCCTCCATACCAACCGGTGCTGGGGCGGGCCTTACTTTAGTAATACTGACGCATGTGGGACTCAGTGTTATAACGGTGCAACTGGCTTTCACTCAAGGTCAGCCCATCCAAAACCTGCCAGTATGGACAGAAAGCTAAGCAGTAAGTCACGTGACTTTATTTGAAACCCTCAGCCTGTCACAAGACGGTACAGGTTCAAACAAATTAAGGAAAAAAAAGAACTAAATATAAATCGACCTCACACATGATGGTCTTGGCAGTGCAATGACTCTTGACCTTCATACTAATGACCTTTGACCTTTGTACTAATGATCTTCGACGGCTGAAACGCACCCAAGGACTGCGTTACCTTACCCACAATCATGCACATACCCCGACCAATTCCTGCCCGGAGGTGTACCTTCGTAACGTATGAAGACAAAGGTATGAATGTGTTGATTTAAGAGGGAATGGAAGACCATATTAATTTCCAAAACAGATCTTGAGAGGTCCTAAGGAAATTCGTTCATTTTTAGGGACCTGGGCACATTGCATTAGAAAGACAAGAAGTAGCTGATAGGGAGACAGGCAGACTGAGAAAGGCTATTCCAGAGTTGACCACTTTTGTACATGGAACGAAAAGCGAATACCAGTAAATCCTTCCATTAGAAAAAAAAAAATGCGACTGTAAGAATATCCTCACAACGGCAGGGCTGCAGCATAATCACATTAGACAAGGAGGCTTGTTGGCAGTGTTGAAGGAGTTTCATGTGTAATGACAGTAACATAGACGGAATATATACTGCAGGGAAAAAGGAAAGAGACTTGACGTAGTCTGTAAAAACTGAGAAAAACCGGTTAAGAAAAAAACTGTCCCGAGCTTCCCCCTCTCCCCTCACACAACACACACACATACAGACACACAGACACACACACATACAGACACACACACACAGACACACACATACACACACACACACGGACACGCAAACGCACGCACAGGCACGCGCGCGCGCCAGAGAATTTTACTCCTTCCATTGTACAGAGACAGGCACCGTGCAGGATTAAAGAAATGGAGCCTGTTCAGCACACTCAGCTTCTAAGAGGCTGATTTCTTAATAAACAGTATATAATTTGGTCTTTCCAGGAAAGGTTGTGAGGAGAATAGACACTGTTTGGGGTACAAGTTCTTGATAACAAGAGTACTGTAGTATTTGGAAGACTGTGGTGAGCATAGAAACATATTAACTGAATTTTGAAAGCATTTTGAAATGTTGTCTTTGTTCCAGTCGAATATAAAAACAAATTACAAGACGGTATGCCAAACCTTTAGTAGGTGAACTTTGCAATTACTGTTGTTTTGGACGCCCTGATAAACTGGCTCTCATTTGTACAATGAAGGACTGTTATAATGATATATATTTACAACACACATCACTGATAAATAACAGCAAGAAATGACGAAGGAGAAAACTATTACTGATACCTTTAGTAAATGAACAGTGGTAGCCAACAAAAGCAGTTATACTGTAGCTTCACCTGAGAAAAGTTGAAATTAATGTGGACGGTTAGATAACGCTGAAAGGTGAATACGAACAAGCAAGCGAAACAAGCGAGCGAAGTTTACCGTGGATGTACAGTATGGGCAAAAAGTTATAATGAAGAGCTCATCCCGACCTGACCCGACCGTTACTCTTTTCAGAGGCTAATAACCTTTGCCTAGTAACGCAAGAGCAGTATTTTTTTTTTTTTCTCAAGATGTTAGGTCGATAATATTAATTTTGTATTTTATGTTTCACTAATCCATTATTGCACCATAACACTGCGCAATTTGCAGTTATAAAAAGAGTGTTTATGAACGATTTTGTGTGTTACTATTTAAGATTGCACTAGGGTGCTTGCACGCGAGCTCAACAAAAATACAGTTCAGAACTTTGTCTGTCAAGTGTTTTCCGCACATAAATTTTGTCATATCGTTATAAAAAAAAAAAAAAAAAAAGTGTCATGAGAAGTAGCAAAGGCGGAATTTTCACGCTGATGCCTCAGAAATACGATAAAAAAAAAAAAAAAAAAAAAACGAGTAGAAGTCAAAATCGCTAAGTGGAGCTAAATTCCCACTCTTCCTGTGTAACCGGTAGTTAATGTATAACATAAATCTACCACGGATAGCAAGAGAAACTGGGTTTGGGCAAGATCAATAAATAGACGTGAGATAAACCCACTATAGTCGCGGCGCGTGCCTCCGAGGTTGTTATTATCGTGCCCTGGCAACCTACCATTGAAAAGTGCGTATGATTTCGTGTATAACATGAGACGCATGTGATTCATGTATAATATGTTCGTGTATAATAATATTCGTGTATAATATATTCGTGCATAATAATATGATTCGTGTATGATACGAAATCGACGCTCTTTTGAATGGTAGGTTGCCAGGGTACGATAATGACAACCTCAGAGTCGTGCGCCGCGACTGTAGTTCGAGAGTTATGATAGATTTGAAATGTACTGATGAGATGTCGATCACTAGTACTGATGGTATTAAAAAAAGACTGTTTCAAGCATTTTTATTTATGAGAGGTTTCGCCAAACAGTAATATGGGCAAAATACAGATGTTATGCGACTGACGGGGTTAATTACTTCGAGCTCTTTTTCTCTCTCATCCCACTTCTTCACAAGACCACCTCTTCCTCTGCCAACGCTTCCTCACTTGCTTCTTCTCTCCTTCACCAACCATTCTTTTCTTTAACTCTTTGTAATTCACTTCCTCCTATCCCCCCCAACCCCTCCCTTTACATTTCCATTCTTACCCAACCTTGCGATCTTCTCGCTTTCTACCCTCCTTCTTCATTTCTTCCTCCCCACATCCTTACTTCTCCAACTCCCTTTTTTCCTTCAGCAACCCCACTTCCCCTTGCCCATCCTGTTTCCTCCTCCTTTCTCTTCAACCCCTTTTACCATCCACTTCCCTTTTTTCATTTCCCTCGCCTCCCCACTTCCCCCACCTCCTTCCTTCCAACTTCCCTTCTTCTCTGCTCGCCGACTCTCTGCCTTCTGGACCGGGGCCTTCCCTCCCCACGACCGCGACCGGGCCTAATCTCCTTGGCTTCCATCTGCTGCTAGGGAGCTGGGCAAGCTTTTCTATCCCTACTCCATCCAGGGCAAGGAGGTTGAGGGCTGCGTCGGGGCGGTTTGACCTGCAGCTCGTTGTCGGCGCCCCTTCCATCTGCGCTGCGACTTTCCGACCAGCTCTACCCGTCCCGCCCTGCCCTCGTCGACCATCTGCAGCCGGCCTCGTCATCAGGATCGTCTTCTCCTGCCCTTGATGTCCTTCCTCTGCCTGTCTGTTCGCCTGTCCTGCTTGGATCTAATTGGAGAGCTATTTTTCTGCCCATGCCCTGACGGGCTCTCCTGTTTGCCCGTGCCCCACCAAGTGTGGGGCAAATATTCCAACAACAATAACTCCGCCTTCTTCATCACCTTCACACAAATCTCCTTCCTGCTCCCACTCCTCTTTTTTTCATCAATATCCTCCTCTTCCTCATCCCTCTCTTCGTTTCTCCCAAAGCCTTTCCTCTCCACTTGCTTTAAGAATGGCGTCATTGTAACCATTAATTTATGCATCATTATCATTACTAGTGCCGTCAGTTCTGTGACGTCAGTACCACCACAGTCATAAGAACTGCATCATCACTATCATCAGATCAGCTGCAACAGCAGCCATCACAAAAGTGACCATCCCAGTCATCATCTTTACTGTTATCATAACAGCCGCATGAATTATCACCACAGTTGTTATAAATCATAGTTATCGCTAATACTGCCACCATCGTAACGTTGAATAATCATCATCACAGTCACCATCACTACGACAACTGCAGCCATCATCATCATCATCAACAACACCACAACCATCACAATCATCATTACACTATCATTACCATCAACACCAAACATCATCATTATCATACAATAGTGACTATACACACACTATGCATAGCCACTGTTACTACGAGTATTTAAATCACTTTCACAGCCACCCCTTAGACCACCTACCGGCACCATAAAAATCAATAACACCACCAATACCATCACCACTACACCAGTCACCTCGAACACCACCACACCGAAATGACACTATTTTAAAAGCCAGCAAATCCTAGCCTTCTCCAGCCATACCACTCCAACCGCAACATTCATCCCACTACTGCAACACCTATAAACTTCACCATCCCTCAGCATCGCCACATCTAAAGTCATCACAAAAAGAATCACTACTATCCCATCACCATTACAATTTTTAACAAACTACAAACACCAATACAATCATAAGTAATATTACTACACTACCACCAAAACCACAATCAGTCACCACAAACAACAAAGCAATTACCACCGCTAACACGACTATCACCACCAATCCCACCCGCACCATCTTCACCATAACCACCACCAACATCTTACCATCACCATCGCAGGCTCCATTACCCCCATCTCCATCACTGTCACCTCGTGTCACTGGTCACATATCAGCTGATGGCCTGCCACTGTGTTGAGCCATCTCTCTCTTGTTTGCACCCACCTCTCTCTCTCTCTCTCTCTCTCTGCTGACAAGTATTCCATATTTATACTCTCTCTCTCTCTCTCTCTCTCTCTCTCTGCTGTCTATTATTCCATATTTATACTCTCTTTGCTGTCCATTATTCCACATATGTACTCTCTCTCCCTCTCTCTCTCTCTCCCGACTGGTTTTTAAACCTTCATTTGATTTCGGTTATTTTACCACCCAATGCCGCCAGTCTCTACTGTGTCTACAGCTGTTCTTTATTCCGTCTATCTTTATCGACCTTTATCTCCACTGTGATGTATCGCAACCTTTTTGTCTAAAGATGATTGTAATCAGTTCCAGATAGATTGTCCGAACTGGAGGGGTTAGATACAGCCTTTATTAACCTGCATCATTACTGGTGGCCTCTCTCAGACTATATCAAATCACCTGGCAGCACCCTACTGAACGAGAGCTATAATGCACTGATGGTAGGACTTGAAGCATGGTCAGTGGTGTTCCCTATTCTGGTTGCCCGGCTGCCTCATTAGGACTGATATCTATCAGTCACATTGAGTGAGTACTCCCCCTGTTACCAGGGAAGGGGGTCTGCTGGTCTGCTGGGGGTGATGATGTCCACAATGCTAGTCATGTTAGGACAAGGGGGGTGTGCCCCCACGTGTTTGCCGTGCATGGCAACCTGTGGTGCTAAAGAGACAGGTGGCCTGGTCAGTGAGTGATGTTGCACACTGTGCCCTGAGACCAGCAACTCACCTATTTGGTTACCTGGTTTGGCTAGACAGGCAGCTTGATGAAGCCTGACCATGTCATTTGGCTGGCCAGTTTTGGCTAGGGCCAAACAGGCACCACATGGCCTAACACTCCATTGATCTGGAGCTGTTGTCATCTTGTGTGGTTGTTACTCGAAACCCTTAGAGTTGTCAGGTGTTTTATGACCTGCCTTTTCGCTTCCCCTTGCTGGTCTTCGTGGTGGTTAGGGGCAGACGGAATGAATGCTTTACATTTCATTATAAGGCATAATTTTCTCCCAGCTACGTCTTTATGTGCTGTTTGGCTAGGCCCAAGTCGTCAGCAACTGGTCACATATCTTCTCCTGCCAACTCTGAGTATTCCAGCAGTCCTGAATCTTCTGTTAACGAACCCTGCCAGTCTAGCAGATCCTGAAATGGCTCTTCCTCATTTCTGGAGCTGTCGGTTCTTTCTCAGGCACCAGGGGTCAGGAGATTACTCGCATGACACTCCTACCATTGTCTTGACCATAATGATTCTTGAACTCTGTCAGGCTACTGGAACCAGGGGTAAGGGGAGTTATCAGGGGAGAGACACCAAATCCTCTAAGAAAACTTTCAGTCTCACCATTGACAAGGAGCCTGGTGCCTTTTCCCCCGCTGACTATATGAAATTCTTTGCCTTGAAGCTACCTGATGATACTTCATTCAAAGACCATAATTCATATAAGATCCACTGTGAACTGGTCATTGTTTGTGGGTCATCCCCGAAGGTTATCGTACTGGCACACAGCTCTCTCCTTTTTTAGTCCAGGGACTGTGATGGTAGTTCTCTTATCTGTGCCACGAAAAATTTGACTTCCTAAGAAGTGTTGGCCACCTGTTATGCCACCCTGAACATTACAATCTCCTTAAAGAAGTTACTAAGATATTCAGGTAAGGACCGTTTGGAGGGACTGGCAGATATAAGTGGAGGGGATGAAAGTTGAAAGGATCAAGAAGAAGGTAAAAGGGAACTTGACAGACACACCATCTTTGATTTGGTGCTTGATCAGATGACACTGACTAATGTTCTCGAGACAGCTTTCTACCACCTTTTAGTCAAGGTCTACATGCCAAGACTGAGGAGGTGTTTCTGTTGCCAGAGGCTTGACAATGTCAGTCGGTTCCGCAATAAAGAAATTGCTGAGCCTCCCATAATTGTATGTCAAATGTACTTATAATTTTCAAATTAAAACTGACTGCCTTAACACATACCTCCTCCCTCCTCGGTCTTGTGTGAACTGCTGTGATGCTCATCCGGCTTCATCAACCAAGTGTAACCAATATAAATTTAAGAATGATATCCTGTCAGTCTGCTGGGAGCTGCTTTCTTTTGCAGAGGCAAAGGAAAGGGCCTGGAGACTGTTTATCCACCTTGGGGTCATCTTTGCATCAGCTCTATCACATCGCCAGGAAGACCACCAATTCAACAAAACATGTTGTCCACCTGCTGCTCAAAGCACTGAGTTGCTTCTGGCATTCCGGTCGGAACGAGCCTCCATGGCAGTGACAACTGAGAGAAACAACGCCTCCTCCTGGGAGAGAACATGTGTGAAAGGGGCAGCCTTTCCCCTATGACGCGTTCTCAAACAAGGTCCGAAAGCTGCAGCTATGGTCTAGGCAGAGATGTCAATAGCTGGACGCACACTGATACTCTGTGTGCTCTGTGAACCAGAATTTCGAGGCGAGAATTGCTACAGCTGCTCGTGTCTGGGTTGTGGCTCAGTGAAGTAATATGGCTGCCCCTGCTGGGGCTAGGGTAGAGTGGGGTAAAAGGCCTATGTGAGGTAAAAGGCCCCCCCCTTGTTCCTCCTCTATTATCTACTTATTCATCCTAGTCAGCTGATCAAGGGATCAACACCATCTGGTGGCATTTCCCTATACTAATAAATCAGTAGCAGATGACCGGGGAAGGAAGCAGCACGTGTTTTTCTCCTTTGACCACATTTCATGTAAGTATTGGGATATGTTTGTGATATCTTGTGCATATGCTTTGCATGCAATATCAACATTGTGGGTATAGATAGAGAGGTTAGGAACGTAAGATTGCTTTGCAGTGCAATTCACAATTGAATATAGTGCTGTTTAGTTTTGGTGTTTCGTTTACACCAATATGGCGTTTGGGGTAAAAGGCCTACTGTGTTCTGGGTCAAGAAGCCCACTAGGGGGCTTTTTACCCCACGTGGGGACTTTTTAACCCTCATTAGTATTGGGTGTTTATAATTACTTGCTTTATTGGTTTTACTATACTATGTTCCGTATTACAGATTATTGTATGATAACTTATATGCTTGTTGTCTATTTTCTTCAGCTTAATTAAATAAACTATAGTTTTTTTTTTTTTTTTTTTTTTTTGTGCTTCAGGTAAGAGATGCCACGTGTATACCAAAGGAAGACAAACCGTGCTTCGTATGGGACCAGAGTTCTACAGGATGCGTTGCAAGCAATTCGGGATGGAACACCACTAAAAACTGTTTCCAAAAATTATGGCATCCCTCGCAAAACTCTTAGACGACATCGGGATGGGAAAGTCAAGAATCCTGGGGCAGCACTGCTAGGTCGTTTCAGACCAGACTTTGATGAAAATCTTGAGGCTATGTTAGTTTCTCATATCCTTGCAATGGAAAAGGCTCTGTTTGGCCTCACACCTATTGATGTACGGCGGCTTGCTTTTGATTTTGCTGAAAAAATGAAGATCGACCATCGATTTTGTAAGACTTCAAAGATGGCAGGAAAAGATTGGCTAGCAGGATTTCTCCAAAGAAATCCAACACTATCATTCAGGAAACCAGAGGCTACTAGTATGGCACGAGCGGTAGGATTTAATCGTCCTCAGGTTCACCAATTCTTCAAAGTTTATCATGATGAATTATCGAAGGGTAACTACAGTCCAAGACAGGTATGGAATATGGATGAGACAGGTATAAAGAATGTGCAGAATCCATGTAACATTGTGGCAACAAAAGGAGCAAAATCAATTGGACGTATAACTAGTGCTGAACGTGGACAGACAACATCCGTTCTTTGTGCAGTTAATGCAGCTGGAGCATATATTCTCCCAATGTTTGTATTTGCCCGTAAAAGGATGACACCACTTTTAATGACTGGTTGCCCACCTGGATCTATTTCAAGATGCACTGCTAATGGATGGTCTGATGATGATTGTTTCTTACAATGGCTGCAACATTTTGTTACCCATGCAAAACCAACCCAAGATGACAGGCACATTATATTTCTAGATGGGCACCACAGTCACAAAACTCTAGCTGCCATTGACTTTGCAAGAGAAAATGGCATAGGTTTGATAACTCTGCCGCCTCACTGTACTCACAAGATGCAGCCTCTTGATGTATCATATTTCAAGTCATTAAAGGCTGCCTACAACAGAGCAGCAGACAACTGGATGCTTGCAAATGCTGGCAAGTGCATTTCCCAATTTAATGTGGCAGAAATATTTGGCACTGCATACATGAAGACAGCCACTATTGACAAGGCCATTAATGGTTTTAGAGCAACAGGCATCTGGCCATTTAATGATGATGTGTTTACAGATGAGGACTTCGTAGCAGCACAGTTAACAGAAGAACCACCACCCACTGCTGCTAGCAAAGACAAGAATAACAACAATGATCCTCCAAATGAGAATCAAGATGTGGAAGACATTCCTACTAGCAGTAACATTGGTGATGTATCACTTAATGATCCCTGCGATTCCAACACACAAGAGCCTCAAGCTGGAACGTCCAAAGACGGTGAAGCCAGGAGGTTACTTACAAGTCTTTGTAGCCCCCCCAAACCAAGTGAGAAGCGAGCTAGGAAAAGGAAAACACAGAATTCTGAGGTCATAACATCATCACCTTACAAAAAACAACTGCTTGATAAGAATGCAACTTCTAAAACCTCAGCTAAAGGAAAAGCACCAAAGAAAAGGAAGAAAATTCCAAGCCCAGGTTCTTCTGATGATGAAGAATGGCCTTGCTTAGTATGTGGAGCACCTTATGGTAGCAGCAGACCCTCTGAAAAGTGGGTGCGGTGTAATTCATGCAAGAAGTGGTCACATGAAGACTGCACACCTGGCTTTGATTGGTATGTTTGTCACAACTGTGAATCTGACGAAGATTGATAATGTTAAGTTATTATGTTGATTATGTAAAGTCCTAGCAGAGATTTAGAAATACAATTTTCCTTAATTACATGGTTTTTATAAAACGGAAACTACAATTCAGTTTGCTCATTTATTTGGTATCAGTAAGTAATTGAAAAATATTTTAAGAGAAGGCCATTTATTTGTTATTAAGTAGGCTCAGTATTTGAAAAATATTTGTAGAGAGTAAGGATCAGTTCGGATGCAACAAAGAATGTTTCTCCAAGGCTCATACAAAATCATTTTCTTTCACATAGAGAAGGTTTTTGCTTTCATACTGTTTAGAAGAAACTAAGAGCTTTAATTTTATTTCAAAATGAATGATTTTCTAATTGTTTGGGCACTAAATATTACCTTCTACGTCTCACAACAAAATAGATATAGAAATTCAGTATATAAAGTATTGTTTTATTGATACCTAATATAATTCCTAGTATAGGGTAAAAAGCCCACCCCCTGGGCCTTTTACCCCTGGCCTGGGGTAAAAGGCCCTTTTCTTTTTTCCATTGTAATACACAATTTCACCCCTACAAAATAGTAATAGATGAATAAAAATCTCAGCAATGGTAGTCCATTAACTAAGGTTTCTAGCAAAACCGGTGTCAGATGAATAGCTCAAATAGCTTAAATGCAGCAGGCCTTTTTCCTTAAGGGGGGCTTTATACCCCACCCTACCCTACTATTGTGCAGAACACCATATGGCTGCCCTTGTTGGGTCTGCTACTGTGCAGGACATCATATGGATGCCATTGTTGGGGGCTACTACTGTGCAGGACACCATATGGCTGCCCTTGTTGGGGCTACTACTGTGCAGGACACCATATGGCTGCCCCTGTTGGGGCTGCTACTGTGCAGGACACATATGGCTGCCCTTGTTGGAGCTACTACTGTGCAGGACACCATATGGCTGCCCGTGTTGGGGCTACTACTGTGCAGGACACCATATGGCTGCCCGTGTTGGGGCTACTACTGTGCAGGACACCATATGGCTGCCCTTGTTGGGGCTACTACTGTGCAGGACACCATATGGCTGCCCTTGTTGGGGCTACTACTGTGCAGGACACCATATGGCTGCCCTTGTTGGGGCTACTACTGTGCAGGACACCATATGGCTGCCCTTGTTGGGGCTACTACTGTGCAGGACACCATATGGCTGCCCTTGTTGGGGCTACTACTGTGCAGGACACCATATGGCTGCCCTTGTTGGGGCTACTACTGTGCAGGACACCATATGGCTGCCCTTGTTGGGGCTACTACTGTGCAGGACACCATATGGCTGCCCTTGTTGGGAGTACTACTGTGCAGGACACCAAGCCTAGGTCAACAACACCGCCACCAACCACCGCTGCATTGTCACCTCGTGATGAAAATTGGCAACGAGTTGTTGGTGAAAGGAAGAGGGAGGAGCAACATGTTGCTGCTTCAGCAACCTCAGCTGCCAAAAAGCTAGCTAGCTGCAGGACACTCTGGGTCACCATCAGCACCCAGCAACAGTTGCTACAAGCACAGGGTCCTCTATGGAATGAATAATGGAGCTTCTCTAAAATCTAGCCCCTAATCTAATGCAAAATGTACCTAATCTTACAGTGGAACTGAAGAGGTCTGAGACAACTGAAAAGTGCTTCAACTGCTCTTAGTTGAGACACATCCAGTGTGTTTGTCTGTAGGAGACTTTCACTGAGGACCAGACATTTTCCCCACTGACATATTCTCACTGCCTCCCCCTGCCCCCATCCGGCAGGTGGTCATCAAGACGGCTGTGCAATTCTGATGTGGCTTCCTCATCACTCTCCTCACAGTCTCCCCTCCAGGCAGTGGTAGTTCAGTTACACCTGAGGATGAGAAACACTGCGTAACATCTGTCTGTTGCCAAATACCTCTGTTCTTTGAGAGGACCTTAATGGACTGGCTTGCCAGCCGTCCTGGTCATTCATTCTCTTTGGGGTTTTGAAATGACGGCATCGTTTGTGGGGGGTTGTGATATCTATTCCATGAACAGACTTGTTTGTGTCATTGGCGGAGGACAGGGATATCTGTCTTCAACACAGAGGATCCTACACACTGTAAGTACAAACTGTTACCCTAATGGCTTGATTTCCCCTTATCGTCATCTGACAATGGAGATGATTTTATATGCAGTGTCTGGAGGTCTCCATGGGAGTGTCCACTACTCAGTTTTACTACACACGGCAGACAGTCCACCTATATTGTGCATTTCTTGTTGGTATCTTCACGAGGCTGACTAATAGAGTACACATGTTCTTCAGTCACAGGTGGAGGAGTTTTATAGTGTTGATGCTAATGCAATATGTTTCATCTCTACTCTTTACCAGGCAGGTGGAAGGCCATTTCCTAGAACAACTGGCTGCTCTCCTCATAGGGCTGTGCCATGGCAGAACAGCGGGTGTGCAGCTACCGGCAAAGCCTACAGAGCTGCCTTCTTTCATTTTTGTGCACACAAACAGAGCAACCTTCTACAGATTCAGGCCATGCAAAACACTGGTGTACCATAAAGAACGCATGTTATAGCTCATGGGACGCTAACGTTCCTTCCATTAACTTCGCTCGTGTATCTCATGTGTGGAAGTGGGTGCAGAAGATACAAGGGAAATATACATTAAACCCACCAGTGCTGAGGATCAATGGTGATACTGTGTTGGAATCTTGAGAAGTTGCTGCTGCTATTGATATAGTTTTACAGTTTCCATAAGGGATCCTTCAGCACAGTATTTTGATCCCCTTGTACTGTACATCAGGAGAGATTGGAGCTGGGTTTTCAGTCATAGGGAGGGGCGACTTAGAACACCCTAATTTTGCTATGAGAGAAATGAGAGCTGCCCTTGCTTCCTGCAAGGACACGTCACCAGGACAAATTGATATTTCAAATACCATGATTCATTATCCAGGGAAGGAGTCCCTTGTTTTCTGTTGGTGTTGTTCAACAGAGTGTGGGAGGAGAAGGTGAATGCACCTATCAGGCGACTGGCAATGATTCTCCCGATCACTATGTCAGGATAGGTCTAGGTTATAGTTTCTGATTTCCACCCAGTCTCTTTGACGCTCTGCATATTTTGTAAACTGTTTTAGAAGATGGTGAATGTACACGTTATTGTTTTTTAGGATTTTTTTGTTTTAATCTAAATCCCAATGTGGGTTAGAACGAAGAGATTCACTAAGTATAATCCTCTTCGCCTTGAGTCATCCATCTGCACTGCATATACTTCCAGACAGCACCACGTCACAGTGTTTTCGAACGTGAACGAAGCTTATGGAACAGTTTGAAGTTTTCTCTGCTTTTATTGTCTTTGAGGATTCTTGTCCATTTCTATTCAGAATTTCCTCTCTAAGAGGAAGTTTAACCACTCAGTTGCATTGTGTTTTTTTTATCCCACGTTCTATCTATCTGTCTATCTATTGCCAGACGCGTTAATCCCATAAGGGGTGCCCACAAACAAATCCCCTCCATGTCGCCCCGTACCCCGCCATTTCACTGCCCTGCTCCCAGCTCACACACCCCTCTCTCATATACCTCTCCACTCCATCTCTCCATCTCATCCTTGGCCTCCCCCTCCCTCTCCCCCCTCCATCTCACCCACATACGATAGTCTCTCACTCTCCATCCTCTCCACATGGCCAAACAACCTCAATGCAGGGTTGCCAGATTATTTCAGCAAAAGTAGCCCAAAGCGCCCAAAAAAGTAGCAGATTTGGATCAAAAGTAGCCCAATATATATATATATATATATATATATATATATGTATATAGAGTATATATATATATATATATATATATATATATATATATATATATATATATATATATATATATATATATATATATATATATATATATATATATATATATAGTTGTGTTAAATAGTTTCGTATATGTAGGGAAAATATTTACAGTAGATTATTGCAACTTACCATGTGTTGCTCCTATATTGGTTTCTTGCACTTGTATTGCCGTTTGTAGGATTTTCACATTTGAAACTAAAAATTCTTCTCATTTGTGCAGTAACATAACTAAATAGGTCTTTTTCTTTGTATACTTTTCCATTTTTTAAATATTTTCCTTACTTCTCAAATTAGATAAACTTTTTTTCCTAATTCATGTTAATAGTACACACTTAATTCTTAACTAATTTGTAGTTAACTATATACAGAAGCTTACTTATTTTTACTGTTTGAGTAAATATGCTTCAAGATTCGTCCATTAAAATAATCCCATTTTCAAACTTGAAACTAAAGATCTCCTGTTTGTGCATTATTTTACTAATTGAGTACACTAAGAAGGTCCTCTTCTTCTTCACATACTTCCTCATTTCGGTAGATTGACGAGTCATAGTTCAGCATGGATCTTGAAGGTTCGAATGACGAGCAGCAGATCCCATTTACTTCCAGGCTAGTCTTAATTCTTAAAATTGAAGTCAAAAGTTTCATCCCCATTCTATTTCTTAGTTTGGTTTTGACTGATGTAACTCTGGAAAACAGTCTCTCAACCAAAGCATTATTAACAGGGAGGCTGTAACATTTCAGGGCAAATTCTGCTAGATCTTTCCAAGCAAGGTCTCCGTCTGCATTTTCAACTGTGATTGCTTTTGCCCAAAAAGTAGATCCAATTCTTGGTATATTGGCATCAAAGATGTGTTCCCAGTCTATTGATAGGATATGACGCCACTGGCTCTCTATTTCTGCTAGCTTAGTCTGTTCTGCTAGTTCTAGGGGTAACTCAGAGAACACAGGGCGTGTGTGACTCAAGCATATATCTGGTGACAGGTTCTTCATTTTCTTAATTGTGGCAATATTATCTGGTAGGCGAAGTAGGAGCTCCTTGCATGCTCTGACAAGGAATTTCTGGCATCTGGATTTAATAGTCAGTAAGCCTTCCTCTGGCTTTAACTTAAGCCCTTCTCTTGTTGGATAGAAGGTTAGAGAACTCGTATCCAAAATCAACTCTGTCAAGTGGAAGAAAAATGGAAGTAAAACTCAGGTCAGCATCTAGTTTTACACTATGAGGATGCAGGATTCGTCTGAGCATTAGCAAAGTGAATTTTTCCAGCTCATCGTGAAGTCTATAGTGATCAGTTTCTTCCTTTTGAAAGAGTAGGTTCATCCTTTCAAAATCCTCCAAAACTGGTTTTTAGAAAAGTGAAATACAATTCATTGGCATGGTCCGAGTATATGGAATGAAGCTCTCTTGACACATATTTATCACATGCTGAAGCAGCAATTTGAAAGTGAGTTTTTAGTGAGTCCCACTGATCAAGGATTCTTCTGACACTACTGCTTCTTGCAAGCCACCGTGTACCTGACAGAGGAATAAGTTGTAGTGGGTCTTTGCCATCATTAATGAGCTTATATACATCCAAATAAGCTTCTCTTCTCAAGGCTGACCTGTGAAACAAGCTGTATGTCTCTCTCAGCATAAAGTCAATATTTGATGGAATTTCTTCAAATGCATGCGAACACGCCAGGTGAAGCGAATGACACGTACATTTCATAAGAATCAGATTTGGAATGTCATTTTTCATTAACGTATACACTGATTGGTGGGATCCACATAGGTTTGAGGCTCCATCAGTCCCTAATGCAAAACACTGAGTAAGATCCACACCAATCTCACCAAAAAAATCTTGAATGTGCTGATACAGAGCCACAGCTGTAGTGTTGGTTACTGGAATTAGTCCAAGAAACTAGGAAATAATAATCTTGTGTCTAGTACTATAGAAACGAACACAGACACATAGATGCTTAACACATGCAATGTCTGTTGATTCGTCTATGATCAGAGAAAATGGAGTGTTTTTCATGTCAGAAACTAAATCTTGAAAAAGAGCTGGTGCAATTACTTTCTTGATTAGTGCAGTGCATTTTGTTCTGTGCAATCTAATGCTATCACAACTAGAAGTACTTGGCATATCTTTGTTTAGCAGGTCACTCAAATGATCAATACAGTTTATTGATGAGTGGCAAGCAACATATGCTGAGAGCTGCAGTTCAAGTTTTGTAATTTTCTTTGTGAAGACAGTTTTCAGACTTGTTTCTTTGGGACTGACTTTTGCCATATTTTGCTTGTGCTTTGCTGACTCTCCATGTTTTTTTTCAAATCAACTTTGTGAGCTCGTATTTCTGTTTTACATACTTTACACAATGCCTTTATCTTCTCATTTTTTAGTTCTTCAAGCCACTTTTGAAATGAAGGATCTGCCAGCCACGAACTTTTAAAGACATTGTCGTACTTTGACCACTTTCCCATCGTCACAACACTACAACACGTGATGCGACTCTAGGGGCAGACAAACGGCAACTGAATTTAAATCTAAGTACCGTCCAGTCTGTCCTAACGGTAGGAGTCAGCAGGGTAGAGTATAAACGTCTAACGCGTTCATTTCCGCAGTAAAATTTTTATTTTACTATTATTATTATTATTATTATTATTATTATTATTATTATTACTATTCATTGAAGCTGAAATCATTGTATGAAGGTAGCCCAAATGAAAATATGGTAGCCCAAACGTAATTAAAAGTAGCCCAAAAAGTAGCAGGTAGCAGAATTGAAAATTTAGTAGCAGACAGTCATAAAAAGTAGCCCAACCTGTGATTTGTAGCCCAATCTGGCAACCCTGCCTCAATGTATTTCTCTTAACGCTTCCCATCACATCCACACCACAACGATCCTTCAGTTCCTCATTTGTCAATCTGTCTCTCCATGTGACTCCACATGCTCCTCTCAAATAACCCATTTCCACTGCTCTCACTTGACTTCTGTCCCTTTAGCAAGGTCCAAGCTTCACTTTCAGAGTTAGTATCACAATAGGCTACTGTCATGTAACTTTTTCACTTCCATGCTCACTTCCCTGTTTCTTATTGTAGTACCATAATTTTAAGTATTAGTGTAAATTAGTATAAGCTAGTATTGTAAGTGTAATCTTAAGCTTAAGTATTGTAAGTATAGCTCATGATTTAACCGTAAAGTTGTATTTTTAAGTCTAGTCTTAGTTGATATTCATAATCTGAACATGATTCTAATATTGACAGTCCTAAGTCGAGTTTTGATGTGAATATGACTAATGTTTATACATAATGAACCAGCCGTTTCCAACATATACGTATAACCGAGGAAATTTTAGCAGAGATTAAAAATAGCGAGTGTCTTTCTTTATATTCTGATCTAGAGATTTATATACCTGCCGAAGTTAATAGATTAATCCTTTTGAAAATGCAGTGGTGATTGAGAGTTGACTGAAGTAAAAATATTGAAGATTGTCACTTGTGAAGCGCGAAATTCATGCTATTGATTCGGGTTACAGTCACGTAGGCATATGTAACCGACATGGGTAATAAAACTGGTCGAATTCTTAATTAATTTGGCTTCATTATGACTGAAGTTCCTTTACGCTTAATACAAAAATTTTAAACATCGTGAGTCATTTTTCTATGTATGTTGAGTACAAACGTGTCTCTCGTATTCTTTGGAGATCTAGTAGAAACAAAATATTACAAAGTAATCAGTTAAAGTTTAGCTATTTCCCGAACACTGTCTGGTTTAGTATAAAAGAAAGGGGAGCCGAGCCAGAACAATGAGACCGTCGCTCCTCTTCATCGTTGTAGGTTAGTGCCCGAGCTCTCCCCGCCCCCCCTGTTCTCCCTCGTGTATTAAATTATCATATACGTTCGTGAGTTAAATTAGTAATATTTTACCCTGATCCTTCTTGTGCTGAATAATAAGACCGTCGCTCCTTTCATCGTTGCAAACGAGAGTTATGGAGGGCCGTGGCTTGCATTTCATGGATTCGAGCGTTCTAGCCGTGGCCTAACCTCGAACACACTAAATCCCCCCTCCCCCTCCTTTAGTTCATGGAATCAAAGTCATATCGGCTGGTCCATTTGTCCACTTGATTACGGTCCATGTAATTACTGATCCTATTGATTATTGTGTCTAGTTTATATAAGATTCTTCAGTTGTTGTGCAGTCTTAAAGAATATTCTTTAGTGATAACCTTTAGGTTCCTTCCCGACGAGTCCATCAGAGACCATGGGACTATATCCATGCTTATCAGTATTCTTGGAATATTAATCTAGTGTGTAAAGATACACATTTCTGGAGTTATACTGTAAATCCTGATTATTGAGTATTAACTTAGTTCATGTAGCTTCATATTTCTGGAAAGTGTAACAGTATTTTTGAATATTTAGTCTGAGAAGATTCAAATAGCTGTTGACATATGATCCTCATTCTATTTTGTTTGGTATAATTCACAGTTTGAATTTGTATCTCAGTTCTTAATGCTTAGTAAAACTTAGGTTGTCATATCGAGTTTTGAATGTTTGCTATCCTCCAAGGAGTGGTTCAGACGAGGTTGAGTGGCCCGCAAGGTGTGCTAATATCTAACTGCTCACGCACTCTCCAAAAGATCATGCTACCACATATCCCATAAATTCTCTAATAAGATCACGCTACCCCCATTTTCCATAATTTCTAAAACTGTCAACATTACACTGGTGGCCAAATTTTTCCGGCGTTACACTGGAGGTATCTAAATTCTGATCATTACACTGGTGACTAATTCTCAGCATCATATTGGTGGTGTTCCAAAAATTCTCTTTAATACACTGGTGGCTAAAGCGGTGGGATAAGATATTGGTATGGGATAAGATATTGTTGTGGGATACGATATTGTTGTGAAATAGAATCCCTCCATAACAGTACACTGGAGGTCCACTTAATATCGCGATATTTCTAGAAGTAATAATCTTTAAATCTCCTGGAGGACGAGCAAAATTATTCTTCACCAATAGTAGAATGAACACCAAGGTGGAAACACAACTTGTGTATTTTGTGGTTTGGTCTAGTGGAAGAAGGAGTAAGGTGGAGGAGTTGTTGATGGAACTTAGGGGGTTATATGTCAAGAAAAACGAGTGTAGCTCGGTGGACCATGATAGCCGGTCTGTTAGGTTCATCCCCCTCAAAACAAAACAATCCACACACATCACTCCATCGTGTAGTGGAAGCGTTGATGGACGGAGGTGTGTACGTGGTAGAGGATGTGTTCACAGAGAAGAGGATGCAGGGAGCCGCGGGACGGGTGAGGTCCTGTTGCGGAGGAGAAGAGTGGCCCTTGGGACCCCTGGAGGGGGCCTTTGAGCCTGATCCATTGGATGAACAGTTGCCGCCCCGTGAGAGATACCCTCCCCGGAGACTTATTGAGAAGTGTTGAGAATTAAGCTGGTTATGGCAGTAATAATTGAAGTGATGGATAGGGAAATGTGTGCGGGTCGGACTGTCTGACTATTGACTGTGAGTTCATAGGAGTTTGGGTTATGGGCACAGCCTAGTTCAATGGAAATATTAGATTGTTTTAATTCGAGGGGCAGTGTGCACATACCTCTCAACTTACAGTCAACACAGTCTTGGGTAAAACAGTGACTTCAGGACCTGACAGGCGCTCGTCAGTTACTAGGTGGAGAGCTGGAAGCGTAAGATTAAATGGATGGGAGCATGTATGCGATTAGTCTATATGTTGTATGAATGGGAAGTGCACCTAGGACGATCCTGGCAGCGAGAGTACGGGTCTGTCCAGGTGAGACGACCATGTTGTCACCCAGGCAGGAGGTTGGTTGGTAGACATCTTTTCACAGAATTTAGTGTTTATCGTGACAGAGAAGCGACCCCATGGGGTACATGATTTTTCTTGTGGACCGACAGGTGCCACTTATTGGAGACATGTTCACAATCAAATCTGGTAAGTCTGTCCTTTCAGCACACATTTCCCTAGGAAATGTAGATGAGTGATTTGAATGTTGACTTCCGATGTAAATTTTTTTTTTTTTTTTTTCCGGAGGAAGGACCCGTGTAGTGCCATAATTTTAAGTATTAGTGTAAGTTAGTATAAACAAGTATTGTAAGTGTAATCTTAAGCTTAAGTATTGTAAGTATAGCTCATGATTTAACCGTTAATTTGTATATTTAAGCCTAGTCTTAGTTGATATTCATAATCTGAACATGATTCTAATATTGACAGTGCTAAGTCGAGTTTTGATGTGAATATGACTAATGTTTATACATAATGAACCAGCCGTTTCCAACATAGACGTATAACCAAGGAAATTTTAGCAGAGATTAAAAATAGCGAGTGTCTTTCTTTATATTCTGATCTAGAGATTTATATGCCAGGCGAAGTTAATAGATTAATCCTTTTGAAAATGCAGTGGTGATTGAGAGTTGACTGAAGTAAAAATATTGAAGATTGTCATTTGTGAAGCGCGAAATTCATGCTATTGATTCGGGTTACAGTCACGTAGGCATATGTAACCGACATGGGTAATAAAACTGTTCGAATTCCTAATTAATTTGGCTTCATTATGACTGAAGTTCCTTTACGCTTAATACAAAAATTTTAAACATCGTGAGTCATTTTTCTATGTATGTTGAGTACAAACGTGTCTCTCGTATTCTTTGGAGATCTAGTAGAAACAAAATATTACAAAGTAATCAGTTAAAGTTTAGCTATTTCCCGAACACTGTCTGGTTTAGTATAAAAGAAAGGGGAGCCGAGCCAGAACAATGAGACCGTCGCTCCTCTTCATCGTTGTAGGTTAGTGCCCGAGCTCTCCCCGCCCCCCCTTTTCTCCCTCGTGTATTAAATTATCATATACGTTCGTGAGTTAAATTAGTAATATTTTACCCTGATCCTTCTTGTGCTGAATAATATGACCGTCGCTCCTTTCATCGTTGCAAACGAGAGTTATGGAGGGCCGTGGCTTGCATTTCATGGATTCGAGCGTTCTAGCCGTGGCCTAACCTCGAACACACTAAATCCCCCCCCCCCCTCCTTTAGTTCATGGAATCAGAGTCATATCGGCTGGTCCATTTGTCCACTTGATTACGGTCCATGTAATTACTGATCCTATTGATTATTGTGTCTAGTTTATATAAGATTCTTCAGTTGTTGTGCAGTCTTAAAGAATATTCTTTAGTGATAACCTTTAGGTTCCTTCCCGACGAGTCCATCAGAGACCATGGGACTATATCCATGCTTATCAGTATTCTTGGAATATTAATCTAGTGTGTAAAGATACACATTTCTGGAGTTATACTGTAAATCCTGATTATTGAGTATTAACTTAGTTCATGTAGCTTCATATTTCTGGAAAGTGTAACAGTATTTTTGAATATTTAGTCTGAGAAGATGCAAATAGCTGTTGACATATGATCCTCATTCTATTTTGTTTGGTATAATTCACAGTTTGAATTTGTATCTCAGTTCTTAATGCTTAGTAAAACTTAGGTTGTCATATCGAGTTTTGAATGTTTGCTATCCTCCAAGGAGTGGTTCAGACGAGGTTGAGTGGCCCGCAAGGTGTGCTAATATCTAACTGCTCACGCACTCTCCAAAAGATCATGCTACCACATATCCCATAAATTCTCTAATAAGATCACGCTACCCCCATTTTCCATAATTTCTAAAACTGTCAACATTACACTGGTGGCCAAATTTTTCCGGCGTTACACTGGAGGTATCTAAATTCTGATCATTACACTGGTGACTAATTCTCAGCATCATATTGGTGGTGTTTCAAAAATTCTCTTTAATACACTGGTGGCTAAAGCGGTGGGATAAGATATTGGTATGGGATAAGATATTGTTGTGGGATACGATATTGTTGTGAAATAGAATCCCTCCATAACAGTACACTGGAGGTCCACTTAATATCGCGATATTTCTAGAAGTAATAATCTTTAAATCTCCTGGAGGACGAGCAAAATTATTCTTCACCAATAGTAGAATGAACACCAAGGTGGAAACACAACTTGTGTATTTTGTGGTTTGGTCTAGTGGAAGAAGGAGTAAGGTGGAGGAGTTGTTGATGGAACTTAGGGGGTTATATGTCAAGAAAAACGAGTGTAGCTCGGTGGACCATGATAGCCGGTCCGTTAGGTTCATCCCCCTCAAAACAAAACAATCCACACACATCACTCCATCGTGTAGTGGAAGCGTTGATGGACGGAGGTGTGTACGTGGTAGAGGATGTGTTCACGGGGAAGAGGATGCAGGGAGCCGCGGGAGGGGTGAGGCCCTGTTGCGGAGGAGAAGAGTGGCCCTTGGGACCCCTGGAGGGGGCCTTTGAGCCTGATCCAGCGGATGAATAGTTGCCGCCCCGTGAGAGATGCTCTCCCCGGAGACTTATTGAGAAGTGTTGAGTGTTAAGCTGGTTATGGCAGTAATAAGTTAAGAGATGGATAGGGAAATGTGTGCGGGTCGGACTGTCTGACTATTGACTGTGAGTTCATAGGAGTTTGGGTTATGGGCACAGCCTAGTTCAATGGAAATATTAGATTGTTTTAATTCGAGGGGCAGTGTGCACATACCTCCCAACTTACAGTCAACACAGTCTTGGGTAAAACAGTGACTTCAGGACCTGACAGGCGCTCGTCAGTTACTAGGTGGAGAGCTGGAAGCGTAAGATTAAATGGATGGGAGCATGTATGCGATTAGTCTATATGTTGTATGAATGGTAAGTGCACCTAGGATGATCCTGGCAGCGAGATAACGGGTCTGTCCAGGTGAGACGACCATGTTGTCACCCAGGCAGGAGGTTGGCTGGGACACATCTTTTCACAGAATTTCAAGTGTTTATCGTGACAGAGAAGTGACCCCATGGGGTACATGATTTTTCTTGTGGACCGACAGGTGCCACTTACTGGAGACATGTTCACAGTCAAATTTGGTAAGTCTGTCCTTTCAGCATACACTTCCCTAGGAAATGTAGATGAATGATTTGAATGTTGACTTCCGACGTAAATTTTTTTTTTTTTTTTTTCCGGAGGAAGGACCCGTGTAGTGCCATAATTTTAAGTATTAGTGTAAGTTAGTATAAACAAGTATTGTAAGTGTAATCTTAAGCTTAAGTATTGTAAGTATAGCTCATGATTTAACCGTTAATTTGTATATTTAAGCCTAGTCTTAGTTGATATTCACAGTCTGAACATGATTCTAATGTTGACAGTGCTAAGTCGTGTTTTGATGTGAACATGACTAATGTTTATACTTAATGAACCAGCCATTTCCAATAAAGATGTATAACCGTGGAAATTTTAGCAGAGATTAAAAATCGCGAGTGTCTTTCTTTATATTCTGATCTAGAGATTTTTATACCTGCCGAAGTTAATAGATTAATCCTTTTGAAAATGCAGTGGTGATTGAGAGTTTACTGCCAATAAAGAATTCATGATAGGGGTGTTCTTGGACATCCATAAAGCCTATGACATGACCTGGCAACACAGTATACTAATGAAGATCTATGCTTATGGTTTAAGAGGAAATTTGCCTATTTTTATTTCAAATTTCTTAAGGGACAGAACTTTCTCTGTCAAATTGCCCCGTAACGTAACATCGGATATATTTATCCAGGAAAACGGGGTGCCACAGGGAAGTGTGCTTAGTCCTATTTTATTTAGTATTATGATCAATGATATTCTATCATCAGCTCCCATCCCGAGGAATCTTAAATACTCGCTCTACGCTGACGATTGTGCAATATGGCACTGTTCCCGTAATGCACAATTTTCGGCTGGGCGGATTCAAGCAGCCCTTGACTCCGTCCACCAATGTGCCTTGCAGTGGGGATTTAAGTTTTCCGTACGTAAGTGTGCCGGTATAGTCTTCACTAATCGTAACGTACCTAATTTATTCTTAACTTTGGGTAATCAGGCGGTACCTTTTCAAAATTCTGAAAAATTTTTAGGAATACATTTGATCATAGAATGAATTTTAAACTTCATGTTAATACTTTGCTTGCTCGTTGTGATAAACCGTTAAATATCCTCAAGTACCTAGCGGGTACTACCTGGGGTGCCAACAGAAAATCTTTATTAATGGTGTATAAGTCCCTTATTCGATCAAAGCTAGACTATGGCGCACAGGTGTATGGCTCGGCATCCGATGCCACGCTGAAAGGATTGGATGTGTTACAGAATAAATGTTTGCGAATGTGTATTGGAGCCGTCCAGTGTACCCGTGTGGCTTGTATGGAGGTGGAGGCGAATGTGCCCCAGTCGCCTGGAAGAAAAAGTGTTGGCACGGTTACGGCTCAATGCCACCATTTTAACACATATGAAACCTTATATGGAAAGATGCTTCCCACCGCACTGTGACATCTGTGATGCGATGTTATCTATCAGTCATATCATCCTGCGCTGTCGGTGATTTTTTCGTGAACGTGCTTCACTTATAAATTACTGCGGCGCAGCAGACGTCCCCTTCATCCTTTCCACCATCCTGGGTGATGGGGACATTGTTATGACTGATAAACTGATGGCTTTCTTGAGAGAGACCGGACTGATCAGAGTGATGTGACTTTTTTACTGTGTGGTTATGGTTTTTATCAATGGTAAATATGTATATATTGTAATATTAATTAGGGTTGACAGTTGACATATTTTAAATAGTTCCTCCTCCCACTGATCTATTTCTAATATAGATGTCCCCTACATTAAGCCAAGTTCCTCGCCTGACAGTCACCAGCTGATGAGTGCAAGTGTGCAATATAGGAAGGTATTGGGCACTTGCAGTCGATGGTGGTCTGCTGGGCGAGGTTCTTCACTTTTTGTATAAATTATGTAAATACATTATACCATCTTGCTTAAATTATTCTAATTAGGGCCGACAGCTGACGTATATGGAAATGTTCCTGACTCGTCTGGTTCCCTTTCATATATTGATGTCCCCTGTATTAGGTTGGGCCTCGACTGACAGGCACCAGGTGATGAATGCAGGTATGTAATGTAGAAAGGCATTACATATCTGCAGTCGATGGTGTTCTTTTGGTCGAGGCTTTTTTACCATTAATGTAGGTCTAGTTATTTGTCTCTTAGGACTTAGTATAGGTTAGCGATTTGTCTGTTAGGTGATTAGTTTTAGGGTCTTTATATTAGGCATTTTTGTTTATAAGTAATATAAGGTTAAAAATATAAAAAATTACCAAAAAAAATAATAAAAATAAAAATACAAAAAAATAAAAATTATTATATATATATATGTACAGTTGTTAGCATAAATTAGCTGCAAGTCTACTTGTGTGATGTGAGTCCTTTTGTCTGGGAACAGTGTAAGGGGACTAGTTGCCACGTAGCCTTTTATACACTTTAACGTGTTTTTTTAAAAATGGTACTATAGTCTCACCAATCTAAAACCAAGGTTTGGGTGGAGTCCAGCCGGGGATTTCCCGGCGTACAGCGTTGCCTTGTTTCCTATACTCTGATTGGCTAGTGGTTGACCTGACGCCGTTAGAGCTCGCCGCTCACATTTCGCCACCTGGCCTGACATGACTTCACCCACTTCTGTGTGTGTGCGTGTGTGTGTGTGTGTGTGTGTGTGTATGTAAAGACAAACTAATTTAAGTTAAAAATATAACCAAAATAATGAATTTAAAAATCGCATTCTCTCTCTCTCTCTCTCTCATATAATTTATGATTCCTAGTATGGGCCTGGATGTTGCCGCTCGTGAGTGTTTTAACTTATTTATTTCTATTAAGAAAATAGCGTAGGTTCTACTGATTCCTTCAAATTATATTATAAAAGTAATTGTTACATTACTTACCCAACTTAGAACTACCGCGAAGTCGGTAAAAGTAACTACATTTTTTTCAGCAACACTGTAAAATATGTATGCCACGTTTCTTTATTGATGTACAAGAGCCATATGTATTACAAGTTTACCTTCCTTTGATATGCTAGAATACTTACGTAAATATTGTATTAGTATGTGCGTACCTATCTGTGATGCCTATTGCATATATAACAGAATCTACACATCGCTCGTTTAGGAAGTATGGCATCGCTGCACCCAGCGCCAGACCCCACCCAAACCTTGGTTTTAGATTGGTGAGACAATAGAGGCTGGCTAGAGTACAATATTATGCATATCGTATTTAATCAGTATAAAAAAAAATACAAAAGCTGACAGAATGTTTTGAAAAGACGTACGACCATAATACTCTGACATTCCTCATAACCGTGTCTAAACTCCCCCTCTCTCCCCCTTTCTCCTCCTGATGTCCCCCCACCCCTCCTTCCCCCTCCTACTCCCCACTCACGTTCATGCCTCTCCACTTTCTCCTCTCCTCACTCTCTCTACCTTCATTCATTTATCCACGGCACTAACCCGACTGGTGCATCACAAATTCTCTCTTGACTGTTTACTAAACCAATATTGTCCTGTTCTCAATTGCTCGAAAAGGTTTAATAAAATGTATCCAAGGCTAATTACCAATATTCCTTCCTGTTCTAATCCCATTCTCACCCTCCCCGTCTGATTCCCACTCTTTTTATTCCAGTTGTCATTCTTTTCTCCACCCCTTGTCACTACCAACAGCCACTAGATACAGAAACGTTTGAGGTCTCGTTCTTGTGATGTATTATTCCTTACTCTGTGTGTGTGTGTGTGTGTGTGTGTGTGTGTGTGTGTGTGTGTTTAGTGAGCCTGGCAGTTGGTGGCTATTATTTCAGTTGGCGAAATTAAACAAACATTTGTGCCCATTCCTCCTACTTCCTCTGTGTCTGTCTGTCTGTCTGTCTCGTTTCAAGGAAAATGTTCCCATCCTCCTCATACTGTTCGCTGATTCATGAAGCAGGATCAGAACCCATCATGTTTCGAACTACTGTATCACGTTTGGAGTAAAGAGTGGGTGAAAAAGACTGAGGCATGGGAAGATACTCTCGAATGTAAGGAGCTAAAAGGTTACAGGAATAGACAAAAAAAATGGAGAAGAGTGCAGTTCATTATGTAGATCTGAGCCGTGGTTAAGGTAGACAGGGTGCGGAGAGAGGGGAGTGGAAATGAAGGAGCATGGGGGGGGGGGAGTTGAGAGGTAGGGTGGGGAGGGACATGGGGTGGGTACAAGGGAGAGAGCATCACTCTACAACATTTTTCTGTCGTCTTATGCTCACTTTTATGCTAATCAGATATAAAGACATTGCATTCTGGGCGATTTATAGCACTAATTCTTACAAACACGTCTTTAAAGCACATAAAAAGCCTGTGTGGCAACTAGTTCCTATACACTGTTGCCAGACAAAACAACCACATCACACGAGCAGGCTTGCAGCGAATTTGTGCTGACGACTGTACGTGTGCATGAAAGTGTGTATGTTCATATGCATGGATGTGTGTATGTATGTATGTATGTATGTATATATATATGTTCGTATATATATATGTCAATGTATATACATATATTTAATTTTGCCTTAATGACCAGGGGCTCCGGCCTCAATGGTCGATAGGAAAAAAAAAAAAAAAGCCAAAACAATGAGACCATCGCTCCTCTGCATCATTGCAGGTTAGTGCCCGAGCCCTCACCCCCCACCTTTTCTCCCTCGTGTATCAAATTATCATATACGTTCGTGAGTTAAAATAGTAATATTTTCCCCTGATCCTTCTTGTGCTGAATAATGAGACCGTCGCTCTTTTTCATTGTTGCAGACGAGAGTTATGGAGGGCCGTGGCTCGCATTTCATGGACTCGAGCGTTCTAGTCTCTAACACACTAAATCAACCCCCCCCCTGTTTAGTTCATGGAATCAAAGTGATATCGGCTGGTCTGCCACAGGGGAATGTGAGTTTAAGAATAAGGCTGATATTAATAAAAGGTAAACACAAGAAATTGACTTGTGAAATCAAGTAGTAAGTTTTACTTTATGCTGGCTTACTTTGCCATTTCTCTAAAGGCGAGAATTTTATAAACTTTCTCAACAGTACGCAGTGGAGACTATCTACTGACGAATGCTGTATCATTAGTATTATTAGCCTCTGAGAAAGTGTGATCATTACCCCCCGACAATCAATAATTTATAATGATAATGAACAAGTTCTTGCTGATGCTTAACTCCTGCCTGGCACAACTGATTTAAGTTTTGATAAGAAAGAACTGGCCTAAATACCAGTTGTGATTAATATAAGAAGTTTGTGCCAACTAGGAGTAGCAAACTAAATTAAGCTTAGTATGGAGAAATCAAACTCCATTAATACAAATAAATGAGCTCAAAAAATAAGAACTGTAAATTTACTGATTACAATAAAATAAATTTACATTACATGAACCTCAAAATGAATACAAAAGGGGAATTCGCTGTCACAGGGGGACTAGTGAATTCAAATAACAAAGGAAATACACTCACTCACTCATTTAAAGCTAGTCATATTGATTACAACAAAATAAATTTACATTACATGAATCTCAAAATGAATTCATAAGGGGAATTCGCTGTCACAGGGGGACTAGTGAAATCAAATAACAAAGAAAATACACTCACTCACTCATTTAAAGCTAGTCAGACTTAAGGCTATGCAAACAAACGAAAATGCTGGTCAGTGAAGGGAACGGAGCTGAAGCTATAAAAGACTGTCTGTTGCACACCAGGTGCTGCTATTCGCTGCTCAACTCACTGCAACCACTCACCAAACTCGGCGAGGAAATATGGGTAATCGTTGAACTGGTGCAGACCGTAGGCGCTAGAAGACCTCCTCTCTCAGCTTTGGCACAGCGAACCTCCTCCCGCAGCTGCTCGACACTAACTAACTCACATAAGCAGGCTGGGCACGGCCCAAGTCAACGGTCGAGAAGCAATGTGAGAACAACAACAACACAACAATTTTTGCTCAGTGAAATGCACTGTCTATACAGAAAGACAGTCACTTATGAAACAATGACAAGGGTTATGAAACTCATTACAATCTGAGTACAAAAGCAAGGCAGTTAATGGTCTGAGCGAAAATTTACGAATTTCAATGAAATTCAGACGTTGCCTTATTTGATACTAATACAATGTCACAATTTAATTTGTGGCATTACGCCCCATCAAAATGAAATTTTTCATAGAAAAAAATAACGGTAGGTGATGTTTACATCCAAACTCAGTCACACCAGATTCACACTGTTGTTTATGTGTACTATCCTGCTACAGGAGAAAATCACTTGCCAATGAGTGTAAAAATCTCTTATTTACGTTAATAGAAGCAAGCTTGAGGGAAAAACTCCGTGACGATAGTGGAAAATCCTGTACTCAGGTCAAACTGAGCGAAAGTTCACTATGTTTAAACTAACAACTAATTGTTATGTAGCATGGTTTACGTAATACACAGTGTAGGTGTGATAGTCGTAATGTAACTGTACCCATGTGTAAAATGATATAATACAAATTAATAGTAAATGGGGACGACGAGAGTCAATCAGCTGATCTGCACAGTAAAACTGCTGCACCCACTACTGTACCTGCAAAATCAATCAAGGTGGAGCATCAAAAGTGTCAGTGTAACAAACAATTTTTATTAAATTACAATTTCTCTCTCAGCCTAGTAGTCAGTACATATGCTACAAAAAGTACACTATTACTTTCTTAATGGATACATTATTAACCAGGAAACGTAGTCACTGGATTGCATAAATCTTAGAGGACCACTGTAGTTTACTGCTTAAACCTACATTATTAACCAAGAAACGTGCTAGTCCTTGGATTGCTCAAATCTCTCAGAACAGGCAGTTTACTGGTTAAACCTAACTCTACACGTACGATTAATATTGGCAAGCTGAGAATCCCTATGCAAACTCGGGCAGGTCACATTTTAACACCCAGCGTGGGTGTGAACACACATGTGGATAATGTGCATATTCTCCAGGAATCCTCAGAAAGGCCCACAGCTCGAGATGCTCCACAAGATAATTCAGACACAGCCTCAGATTGCCCCTACGGGGTTCTCAAACTTCCCCTTTAACCTACGGTACTCATGTATATATAGGTCCTGGACTTATTGTGTACTGTGGGACCAATGGGCAAGGCATCAGGTCTTGCTGGTACACTGTTAACTAGGAACCAAGCTGGTCCTTAGATTGCATAAATCTCTGAGGACGCCTGTCTTATGGAACCCAGCATACAGCAGTTGCCCGTGTTAGTCATCAGTTAGCAGGTGAGACATCAGGTGTTCACCCACATTACCATTGCCCTCTCTCTCAACTGCTTCAGAGATTATGGGTGTGGATTCAAATGGCACGGAAGGACATGTCCCTGATTGGTGGTACGTTGACACACATTGCAGGAACACAGGAACCTATTTCCTGTCCCATCCCTGGCCAGAAAAAGTCAGCACGGATATGACCCTGGGTTTTCCTTTTGCCCATGTGACCTCCTGAGGCTGAACAATAACCCCATTCTAACACTTGTCGGCGATACTTAGCAGGAACGACAAACTGCAGCCGAACCTCGCCCTGGGGTGCTCGTGACTCACGGTAGAGCCGTCCTTGTTTACGAAGGAACCTGGCTTGACCTCCCCGTGAATACTTAATCACTTTACTCTTTTGCTTCTTCCACCCAGCAGTAAATGTTGGGTCAGAGTGTTGTTCTTGGACTACATCTTGACTACAAATCAGATCTTGCGGTGATGCAATGGTCACCGGGGTGACACAGTTTGGAGCCTTGGCCATGGCTCTTGTTACTGCAGCCAAAGTCTGAGTAGCGTCAACTACAGTGCAACTATACTTGGTACCTGGTATGTTGCCTATTATTAGGTCAAACAAAGGTTCTGGCATGACAACTGCAACTGTTGTTCCAGTGTAAAATAGAGATGCCACCTCGGGGAATAATCTCACTGATCCATCAATAAGTCTAACTTGGATCTGCCTACCTGTGTACTCGTCAGGCCGAACTAAATTCTGCTTGACGGAGTAACCCGAGGATCCATTGTCTCTCAGAACATTTACGGAAACACCTCCCACAAACCCTGTCTGAACAAGAAAGGCAGTGTTGCTGATGGAAGGGTCTGAGGAGGTAGCAGCCAGTCATTGATAAGACTGGAACGAATGATGCAGCAACTGTGGCGCCTTGAGAACTAGATACCTGAGGGGTCATGCTCACCATCTGAGGAGTTGGAGCATTGACCACCTGAGGTGGAAAGTTCACTGTTGCAGGGGGACTAGTGAACTGTGGGGAAGTACCTGTACTGGTGGGAACGGCACCACCATGCCCTTGTGCAATGATAGCTGCATTTGCATCCTGCCTCTGATACACTAAAGTTGATTGACCTGACTGAGGGTTACGTGGTTTATCCTTGTTCTGCTGCTGCTTGGGATACTGATGCTGGTTAGGGTTCTGCTTGTACTTCTTCCAGTTGCGTTTCTGCGTATTTTGCCCCTGGTCTTCTTCTGCAATTTGTTTGGACCTTGTTTATTTGATTCTGAGAATGGCCTTGATGCTGGGGTTCAGTCTGAGATGGCTTCCCAGACTTGTCAGCTTTCCTGTTCCAGGTCTGTTGCTTACGAGTTTGGTACCTGTACACAGTGAAGAATGCATCAGCCTTTTCCACCATTTGGCTGGCATCCCTTACCTGGCAGATATTAAGCTGAGCCATAAGCTCAGTTGGCCACGACTTCTCTAGCTGTGTGAACAGCATGAGGTCAATTATCCCCTCTCGCATGCGAGGGGTTTCATCTTTCTCCATCCATTCATCTAAGTAAGTAGCGAGACAGTTGAGGAACTGAACAGTAGTCTCCATTTCTTGGAGATGCGCCCTCATAAACTGACTCCTGGGGTCGTCAGTTGTGAGACCAAATGCTTTGGTGAGTGCAGCCTTCATCATCTCATAATTGAGATTGTCTCCACGAATTCTGTGGAGAATATCGAGGGCAGGGCCCTCAAACAAGCTAAGAAATTGGAGCCGCTTAACTGCCTCATCCAGCTGGTACAGCTGCGCCATGTCTTCAAAACGAGCTATGATTGGCTCCATTCACTCACCTTCCTTATATGAAGGAAGCTTGAGGCGTGGGGTTTCCAGAACATGTGCAGGGGGAGCACTCATGCTCGGGTCAGCTGCACCAGATGTGCCTGAAGCCAAGGAGTCTCGATTGAGCTTCAGCATCTCAAGTTCATGTTTCTCACGTGCCTTGCGCTTGGCCTCGTGCTGTTCTCGCTCATGTTCATATCTTCAGAGGCATCATTCTCACGTCACTGATCATAACTATACCGTGAGAGCACATACTCTTTCATTTCCTGTGGACCGGTAAGCCCCATATCTTTGGCTTCCTGTACATATGGATTAGTAGCCATGGTGCTAACTCAACTAAGGATGAGTGGACTAAAGACTGAGTACTGACTGCTGTTTTGCAGAGTAATGCCAATAACCGAAAGTAAAGAATATAGGCACAGGCTGGTGGCGACCAGTCTTATCTCCTGCGTAGGAGGATTCACTGTCGTAGGGGGACTAGTGATTTGTTACTCGTTTTATCTCCTGTGGAGGAGGGTTCATTGTCGCAGGGAGACTAGTGAATTGTTACTAGTTTTATCTCCTGTGGAGGAGGATTCACTGTCACAAGGGGAGTAGTGAATTGTGACTAGTTTTATCTCGTTAAACTGATAGGATTCACTGTCGCAGGGGAACTAGTGGATTGTGAATAGCCTTATCTAGTTAAACTGGTGTGATTCACTGTCGCAGGGGGACTAGTGAATCGTGGCTAGTCTCATCTACTTAAACTGGTAAGATTCACTGTCACAGGGGGACTAGTGAATCGTGACTAGTCCTATCTAGTTAAACTGGTAGGATTTACTGTCGCAGGGGGACTAGTGAATCGTGACTAGTGCCTAATGCCCTTAATGATAACAAATACCTTGGTGTGAGAGTGAGTATTATTTCGTTATTAGCTTTAGAGCTAGGAGTTAATATCCTGGAATGAGGTCACCAGATGTCATTGGGGAATGTGAATATAAGAATAAGGCTGATATTGATAAAAGGTAAACACAAGGAATTGACTTGTGAAATCAAGTAGTAAGTTTTACTTTATTCTGGCTTACTTCGCCAATTCTCTAAAGGTGAGAATTTTATAAACTTTCTCAACAGTACGCAGTGGAGACTATCTACTGGCGAATGCTGTATCATCAGTATTATTAGCCTCTGAGAAAGTGTGATCATTACCCCCCGACAATCAATAATTTATAATGATAATGAACAAGTTCTTGCTGATGCTTAACTCCTGCCTGGCACAACTGATTTAAGTTTTGATAAGAAAGAACTGGCCTAAATACCAGTTGTGATTAATATAAGAAGTTTGTGCCAACTGGGAGTAGCAAACTAAATTAAGCTTAGTATGGAGAAATCAAACCTCATTAATACAGTTAAATGAGCTCAAAGAAAAGAACTGTAAATTTATTGATTACAATAAAATAAATTTACGTTACATGAATCTCAAAATGAATTCAAAAGCGGAATTCACCGTCACAGGGGGACTAGTGAATTCAAATAACAAAGGAAATACACTCACTCACTCATTTAAAGCTAGTCATATTGATTACAATAAAATAAATTTACGTTAAATGAATCTCAAAATGAATTCAAAAGGGGAATTTGCTGTCACAGGGGGACTAGTGAATTCAAATAACAAAGGAAATACACTCACTCACTCATTTAAAGCTAATCAGACTTAAGACTAAGAAAACGAACGAAAATGCTTGTCAGTGAAGGGAACGGAGCTGAAGCTACGAAAGACTGGGCGTCTGTCTGTTGCACACCAGGCGCTGATATTCGCTGCTCAACTCACTGCAACTGCTCACCAAACATGAAGGGGAAATATGGGGAACCGTTGAACTGGTGGAGACTGTAGGCGCTAGAAGACCTCCTCTCTCAGCTCTGGCACAAAGAACCTCCTCCCGTAGCTGCTCGACACCGACTGATTCATGTAAGCAGGCTGGGCACGGCCCAAGTCAACGGTCGAGAGACAATGTAAGAATGAAAGGTATCAGGTACACAAAAAATTTCGCTCAGTGAAACGCACTGTCTATACAGAAAGACAGTCACTTATGAAACAATGACAAGGGTTATGGAACTCATTACGATCTGAGTACAAAAGCAAGATAGTTAACGGTCTGAGTGAAAATTTACGCAATTCAATGAAATTCAGACGTTCCCTTAAATGATACTAGTACAATGTCGCAAATTAATTCGTGACATGGTCCATTTGTCCATTTGATTATGGTCCCTGTGATTACTGATCCTATTGATTATTGTGTCTAGTTTATATATGATTCTGTAGTAGTTGTGCATTTAGTCTTAGAGAATATTCTTTAGTGATAACCTTTAGGTTCCTTCCCGACGAGTCCATCAGAGACCATGGGACTATATCCATGCGTATCAGTATTCTTGGAATATTAATCTAGTGTGTAAAGATACACATTTCTGGAGTTATACTGTAAATCCTGATTACTATTAACTTTGTTCGTGTAGCTTCATATTTCTGGAAAGTGTAACAGTATTTTTGAATATTTAGTTTGAGAAGATTCATATAGCTGTTGATATATGATCCTCATTATATTTTGTTTGGTATAATTCACAGTTTGAAGAGTAATTTGTATCTCATTCTTAATGCTTAGTAAAACTTAGGTTAAGTCATACAGAGTTTTGAATTTTTGCTATCCTCCAAGGAGTGGTTCAGAGGAGGTTGAGTGGCCCACAAGGTGTGCTAATATCTAACTGCTCACGCACTCTCCAAAAGATCAAGCAACTACATTTCCCATAAATTCTCTAATAAGATCACACTACTCCCACTTTCCATAATTTCTAAAATTGTCAACATTACACTGGTGGCCAAATTTTTCCGGCGTTACACTGGAGGTATCTAAATTCTGATCATGACACTGGTGAATAATTCTCAGCATCATATTGGTGGTGATCCAAAAATTCTCGTTAATACATTATGACTGCCCTCAAGGAACCGGCAACCTTTCTTCCTTATTTTACCTTTTCAAGCACTTCACTCTCTTAACTTCCATCCCTACTCATCACACTACCCAGGTACTTAAACACACTCACATTTTTCATTTTCTAATATCTCACTTTACTGTGCGTTCATTGACTTCACTTCTCTCGACGACCATAACTTTACTTTTCCCTACATTAACCTTCAGATTCCGTTTCTTACACACTCTTCCAGACTAATCCACCAAGCCTTGCAGCACCCCTTCGTCTTCACTTAATAACACAGTATCATCTGCAAACAACAATACATGGAGTTTCCAAACACTGCCCTCTCTCATTGGGGCCGCTCCAACATCAGCTGCCCTACCTTGTATCTCTATTTTAACCCCATCCATATACGGATTGAACAACCATGGAGACATGACATAACCCTGTTTTAATCCAACCTTCAAACTGAAAAATTCACTCAGTTGTCAATCCACACGCACTGCAGCCTTAGCACCCTCCTACATACTCTTCACGGCATTCAACAACTTCCCATCTACTCCAAATATTCTTAATACTTTCCACAATCCTTGTCAATTCCCCCTGTCATATGCTTTCTCCAAATCTATGAAGGCTGAATACAACTTGTTTCCCTTCTCTAGAAACTTTTCCACTAAAGATCTAAGAATGCATATCTAATCTACACAACCTCTTGCCTTCTTAAAGCTTTCTTGTTCTTCTCCAACTAATTCCTCTGTTATTTCCCTAACTCTGTCAATATGTATCCTATCATATACTTTTCCTATTACACTAAGAAGATAAATGCCCCTATGATTACCACATACCTCTTTTTCCCTTTTTGCTTTGTACAGGGGAATAATTATACCTGACTTCCACGTTCTCAATGAGGGATTTCCAGGGAAAGTTGTGTGTTTCCAGCAACTGTTTTTGTCCTCTTATACGTAACGGGTAGAGCAGTATCACAGTGTAGATGCTGCTGCACTGTGTTTCACAACTACTCTTTACCAGACAGGTGGAAGGGCAATTCCTAGTATAACTGGCTACCTTCTTCACAGGCTCGTGACATGGTGGAACTAAACAACTTGCAAATCATCCAGAGCTGCTTCCTATCATTTTTGTGCACACAGACACCAAGTTTATAATGGTTCCGTTATGCTGTGCCTGTGTAAAATGGAGGTAGACCACAGAGAATGCATGACGTAGCTTTTGGGAAGATAATATTCATCACCCGCCTTTAGCAGGGCGAGGAAATATAGTTTTTGTCTGTGTGTGTCTGTGTGACTGTACAGTATATATCTTTTCCCAACATATCCCGAAATGTTGTGGACGAATTTTCACCAAAGTTTTAGAAAACAGCAACTATGTGGATGTGCAGAAGCCTATCACTTTTGCTGAGGATTTGATCAGTGATGACCGAATACCAGCTACGATATATTTTAAAATATGGATTGGCTTTTTGCAAAACGCATTAACTGAATTTCGTAGAGTTTTGCGAATTAACTTAAAAATTGGTATATATTGTACAATCAGGGAAACTTCCACATTACCCACCTCTCGAGACTGATGTGAGACGGGTGGATGTGAAGAGCCAGACCTCATGTGTCTGGTAACTGTGAGTGTGAAGGAGGGGGAGGCGGGGGATTGCGGGCAGCGGAGAGTTAGGTTATTTAATAGGATGGGAATCACGTGTAAGTCTGCAATGTATGACTCGGATGGTGTGTTTAATTTGGTAAGGATAGATGACATTATGATCCTAGCATTTGATTTTAAAAAGTACGTAGATGTCATTCGTGTTAGTGTTGTCAGGAAATTTATAAAATTTTGCTGGATTCAGACAGGTTTGAATGCTTTCATTCCTTTTCGACTTTAACATGAGGAGTTTTCCCAGGAGATACTCGCAATGATATAACACACGTTTATATTTTGTGGTGAGCCGAAAACAAGGCCACTACATTATATATATATATATATATATATATATATATATATATATATATATATATATATATATATATATATATGTGTGTGAGTGTGTGTGTCTGTGTATATATATATATATATATATATATATATATATATATATATATATATAAAATATATATATATATATATATATATATATATATATATTGTTACATAGCCTATGATTTCATCATCCTTTGTGTAATTTTAACGCACAGTTGCTGCATGTTTGATCACGAGCGTGTTCTGCCTCAGTCCCCCCTTCTACCGTTATAGTAGAGTAAGTCGTTCTCTCTGTTGTCCAGAGCGGGATTGTGAACTCTATGTCCCCGTGGCTTCATTTGCGCGTCCTTCTTACAAGTTGTATCAGGCTCTGCTGGCCCCTATATAATGAGCTCAGTCTCTGCATCATTGCGGGGACTTTGATGGATGGTTGCGAAGAGTGAGGACGTGTTTCTGAGCTCTCGTCTAGCTGCAGGGTTGCCTCACCGGCCTTAGCTTTTTGTTTTCCTCGCCACTAGGGCGTTTTTCAATAAAGTTAGGTTAGCTAGTACTAATTCTCCTCCCAGCCCTTTAGAGATATAGTAAGTGTCTATATCTGTTTCCTGAGATTGCCTTTGCTTACTCACCCTCTGGGAGTGTACCCCCCACTGATCGCTTCTGGGGTGTGAGAGGTATACACGGGCGCTGTCACTCCCGAGAGTGGTTTGAGAGGGTAATCTCAGACTAGGTGTTTTTTTCCCCGGGCAATCCTTATCCCTTGGTTGTTTTTCTTCTTCTCTTCCCACTTCCCCTCTACGGGGGAAGTGGTAGCTATGATGGAACCCCCTACTGCCTCCTCCCCCTTCCAGGGGGGAGGTAGTCCTGACGACACTCCTGACCGTGCTACTGACCTCGGCCCCAGACTGACGAGGACTTGCCAGACTCGATTCCCCGCTTGGACATCCCTGTAAATAACTGCGACCTTTAGTAACTCTTCATGCGCTAGGTTCTACTCCCCTGTCCAGACTCAATCCCTTCATTGTCAAGAAGGTGATTGACCACTGTGCGGGAGAGGTGGAACAAGTTAAAAAACTTTGGAAAATGGAGACCTCCCTAGTAAAGACATTCAATTCTGCTCAGGTGAAAGACTTGTGCTAAAGCTGCGTAAGTTTTCACTGTCATGATATCGAGGCCAAGATCCCAACATTCATGAATTCCTGCAAGGGTGTTATCACTTGCAGGGATCTCATGGTGATGAGTGAGGAAAAGAAATCATACAGGAACTTGCTCATCAGGATGTAATTGATGCCAAATTCATCACTCGTTATCAGGAAGGTGTAAGGATCGAAGACAGCCACAGTTATCCTCACTTTTGGCAAAGTTTTGCTACCTACAAATGTCAAAGTAGGATATGAAATTGTAAATGTAAGACCGTACATCCCGAATCCCCTTCGTTGTTCAAAATGTCAGCTCTATGGACATCATGAAAAGGCTTGTCGGGCTTCCAACATCGTGTGTGGCAAGTGTGCGGCTGTAGGTCACTCTGCTGACAACTGTACATCCGGGGAGACTGAGTGCTGCTTTCACTGTAAGGATGCTCACTCCACTTCCTCGAGGGTTTGTCCCAAGTGGAAGGAGGAGAGAAAGAGGTCTGCACAGTGAAAGCAACTGAGGGCATAGAGTCCTTTTGACGATGCTAGGGAAGAAGGTGAAGGAGTTGCATGCAACTCCCAGAAGCCTAATGTCTCCTATGCATCGGCGAGTTTGTGAAACCCGTCCCGTGATGTGCACTGTGGAGACAACAGACTGACCTTACCTTCGCCTCCACATGCCACATGCCCCTACCTCTAAGTCTAGACCCCTGGTAACGTTCCCAACTCTCTCTGCTACAGACATCCCTGTCGCCACTTCTTACCTTCTTCAGGCTGCCGCTGCTCGCTTCCGCAGTCGGTGCGGCAAAAATCGAAGCCCGACAAGTCTGATAAGATTAATCTGAAGCTACCCTCTACAAAACAAGTCTCGTCCTCACGTTCTTCCAGTTCCCACTCCCCAGCGAGGGAGAGAGGAAGGTTGTAGCTCTTCCTCGGGGAGTCTGGGAACCTCTTAATTGATGATAATATGGAAGTTTCCATGAACAAGCACCGGGATAGTCCCCCGGTAGTCGCCGCCTTCTGGCGGGCGACAAAAAAGACGAACCATCACTGGCCCCCCCCCAACGAAAATCTTAAACCGCTCGCATTCACTATACTACAGTGGAATTGTAGAAGTATTAGGGAATAAGTTACACAATATAGCAATCTTTGCTTTCTATACACAGGCCAGACGTTGTTTGTTTACAGGAGACGCGCCTGGAGTGATCACCCTGATCCTCCACAGTTCAAACACTACCACTCGTATAGAAGATATGAAGGTCACGGAGTTATAGCCATATACACACATAAATCACACCCACAAACGGAAGTGATTTCTAAATTCTACTCTGGAAGCTGTCAGCTAAGTGCAGAGTAAAATTGCTAATAACACGTATCTGTCTATTTGCCTTCTCTGGGTACTGTCCTCCACATGGCCCCATTGATAGTGATGCTTTAAATTCACTAGTTGAACATCTCCCTGGGGAATAAGTTAGTGTTGGGCGATTTTAACGCCCATCACTATCAATGGGGTAGCTTGGAGGGATCGATGGTCGTGGGGGAGCAAGTAGCACGACCTAATACTACAGTCCAGCCTCTGTCTTCTGAACGATGGTAGAGCGACTCGTGTAGATGATCGTACTGGTAACTTTTCGGCCATTGACTTATCTTTGGCCTCCCCTGGTATACATCAAGATCTCCTCATGGGGACCCTTACGACGACTCCTTGGGAAGTGGATCATTTACTCCATCTGTCTTTCTTATACACGCTGACATCATTTCGGGACCCTCCACCTCCAAAATTTAACTATAAGAAAGCAGATTGGGGATCCTTCTCAAAGGATCGCCAATTTTAGATATATCCTGGGGAGACCATAGATGTTAAGGTCGAAAATATAACTACTTCCACATATTACACGCAGCTGAGAGCTGCTATTCCCAAGACTTCTACAGTTCATGCGAAGCATAGAAGGCACATTGGTGGACAAGCCGGATTGCCGACAAGCATTAAGAAAACGCAATAGGAGATACAGGATTTTTGATAGTCAGCCCACTGAGAAAAATTTTATTGCATACAAAAATTACAGGCTTGCGGGCTGAGGCAAGAGAGGAATAATAAGAAGGGCCAAACGTGACTCCTGGCGGTCCTTTGTGTCCACGGTGACTCGTACAACACCATTACGTAAAGTCTGGTCCACCATAAGAATATTAAATAATAAAGGCCCATATTTCCCAGTCACCACCCCCTTCAGGTGAATAATAACATCTTATGACGAGCCCGTGGACGTTGGCTAACATCCCTCGCCAGGAGTTTTTCTTCTCATGTAAGTAGCTCTCAGCCAATTATGACCCTGCTTCCAACATCATAAACGCTACAGTGGCTGAGCTTCCCTACAGATATTAGACTTTGCCACCAGAAGACGTGAAACTCCCGTACAACCAAGAGTTTACGCTAGATGAAGCTGCTCACTTGCCCTTAAATCCCTGTAAAGACACCAGCCCTGGCCTTTAGACACCATCACGTACGGTATGATCCAGCATCTTTAATCAGGACAACCTGATTAAGATGTTAGCATTGTACAATGAGATTTGGGCGCGTCTCGAACGTTCCCAAACTCATGTGCACTTTGCTTGCACAGTCATACCGATACCCAAAGAGTTTACCTGGTCGTCTTATGGAGATCCCACTTCATTTCGTCCCTATTGTGTTGACTTCTTGTCTATGTAAGGTCATGGAACGAAATTGGTTAACAATAGGCTTCTTTTTGTTTTAGAGTCGAAGAATTTGTTAAATGATCAACAATGTGGCTTCCGTAAATACAGAAGTTCACTAGATCATTTTAATGAATTTGGAGCATTGTATTGCAGAGAGCATTTGCCAATAAAGAATTCATGATAGGGGTGTTCTTGGACATCCATAAAGCCTATGACATGACCTGGCGACACGGTATACTAATGAAGCTCTATGCTTATGGTTTAAGAGGAAATTTGCCTGTTTTTATTTCAAATTTCTTAAGGGACAGAACTTTCTCTTGTCAGAATTGCACCCGTAACGTAACATCGGATATATTTATCCAGGGAAAACGGGGGTGCCGCAGGGAAGTGTGCTTAGTCCTACTTTATTTAGTATTATGATCAATGATATTCTGTCATCAGCTCCCATCCCGAGGAATCTTAAATACTGCTCTATCGCTGACGCATTGTGCAATATGGCACTCTTCCCCGTAATGCACAATTTTCGGCCTGGGCGGATTCAAGCAGCCCTTGACTCCGTCCACCACATGGGCCTTGCAGTGGGGATTTAAGTTTTCCTGGGTCCGTAAGTGTGCCGCTATAGTTTTCACTAATCGTAACGTACACCTAATTTGTGCTTAACTTTGGATAATCAGGGCGGTACCTTTTCAAAATTCTGTAAAATTTTTAGGAAATACATTTTGATACATAGAATGAATTTTAAACTTCACGTTAATACCCTTTGCTTGCTCGTTGTCATAAACCGTTAAATGGTCCTCAGAAGTACCTAGTGGTACTACCTGGGGTGCCCGACAGAAAATCTTTATTAATGGTGTATAAGTCCCTTATTCGATCAAAGCTAGACGCTATGGCGCACAGGTGTATGGCTCGGCATCTGATGCCACGCTGAAAGGATTGGATGTGTTACAGAATAAATGCTTATGCGAATGTGTCTTGGAGCTGTCCGTTGTACCCGTAGCTCGTATGGAAGTGGGAGGCCAATGTGCCTCCCCTCCGTATTCAGCCGTGACCACCTGGCATTTTCGTATGGACTACGAACATTAAGGAAAAAGCAATATCGGCAATGTGGCCTGTACCCCCTGGGCGTCCAATACCACCACCTTCTGCGGGGGAATTGCGTCAGTATCACTTGCCGCTCGCCTCCCACTTACTGACTCAGGAGCTTGAGTGTCGACCCCAGTGACTGTGACAAGTTGGTGCTAAAAATATAGCGCCTTGGGAGCCACTCCAGCTTTACAGTGGATGTATCATGGCTCCCAGCACCAAAGGCCAAGGCGCCGGAGGCGGAGGTCCACCACTTGTTTCTAGTAACATCATTGTTCGTCACTTGGGGTCCCATCAATTGTACAATCCGACGGCTCCAAGTCGAGTGAATGTGTGGGTGCAAGTGTGTGGTCGACTGAATGTGCCCTCCAGGTATCGGTTGCCGACTCATACATCTGTGTTTACTTCAGAACTCTTTGCTATTGACAAAGCCATAGACTATGCTCTCAATTCTGAGGCATGACTCATTTGTCATTTTTTCAGATTCAAAATCAGCCCTTCAGGCAATTGCATCCTTTTGTACTACGGACTCTCACGAGATCCAGGGTCCGCATCGTTCCAATAAGTTGCATTCATGCAACAAGTCATTCACGGGTTGATCTGGGTGCCTGGTCATTATCGTATCTACGGCGGCCAATGAGCAGGCTGACTTACTTGCAAAGTCGGCGCTGTAGAACTCGAGGAGACTTGGGACGTTCCTCGTGATCTACGGTCGAGTCTCTCTCTCGGAAAGAAATCAATAAATCTTCTGTGGGCAAGGTCAGGTGGACCAGACTAAATATTCCAACTTGTAAGCCGTACCATGGGCGACTGGGACACCGCCAACCGTCCCAGTCGCCTAGAAGAAAAAGTGTTGGCTTTTGACGGTTGCGGCTTAATGCCACCATTTTAACCCACATAAAACCATATATGGAAAGACGCTTCCCACCGCACTCGTAACATCTGTAATGCGGTAAGTTATCTATCAGTCATATCATCCTTGGCGCTGTCGGCGATTTATTCGTGAACGTGCTTCACTTATAAATTACTGCGGCGTGCAGTAGACGTCCCCTTTCACCCTTTCCACCATCCTGGGTGATGGGGACATTGTTATGACTGATAAATTGATGGCTTTCTTGAGAGAGACCGGACTGATCAGAGTGATGTGACTTTTTTACTGTGTGGTTATGGTTTTTATGAGAAGAGTAAATATGTATATATTGTAATATTAATTAGGGTTGACCAGTTGACATATTTTAAATAGTTCCTCCTCCCACCGATCTATATTTCTAATATTGATGTCCCCTACATTAAGCCAAGTTCCTCTGCCTGACAAAGTCACCAAGTTTTCTGATGAGTGCAAGTGTGCAATATAGGAAGGTATGTGGGCACTTGCAGTCGATGGTGGTCTGCTGGGCGAGGGTTCTTCACTTTCTCTGTACAAATTATGTAAATACATTATATTATCTTGCTTAAGTTATTCTAATTAGGGACGACAGCTGACGTATATGGAAATGTTCCTGACTCCGTCTGGTTCCCTTTCATATATTGATGTCCCCTATATTAGGTTGTTGCCTCGACTGACAGTTACCAGGTGATGAGTGCAGGTATGTAATGGTAGAAAGGCATTACATATCTGCAGTCGATGGTGTTCTGTTAGTCGAGGTATTTTTACCATTAGTGTAGGTCTAGCTATTTGTCTCATGTAGGATTTAGTATAGGTTAGCGATTTGTCTGTTAGGTGATTAGTTTTAGGGTCTTTAGATTAGTTTGTCTTTATATTATAAGGTATAAAAAATATAAAACCAAGAAAAAATTAAAAAAATAAAAATACAAAAAAAAAAAAATTAAATAAGATTAAAATTATTATATATATATGTACGTTTGCATGAAAGTGTGTCTGTATGTATGCATGGAAGCGTGTGTGTGTGTGTGTGTGTGTGTGTGTGTGTGTGTATGTATATATATATGTTTGTATATATATGTATATATGTTTAAATGTATATACATATATATATGTAAATGGCCTTAATAACCAGGGGCTTCGGCCCCAATGGTTGATAGGCCGAAAAAAAAAAAAAAAAAAAAAAAAAAAAAGCATCATTGCCACTTAGATCTGCTCCTCATTTTGTTCACATCTCTGTCCTCCCCTGTACAGATATTATTATTGTGAGTGCTCAAGAAATCTCCAAACATCTAGCAGCTGTGTGTAATTTGAGTATAATTGTTGCATTTTGTTGCATTTTGTTGTATAATTGTATAATTGCTGCATTTTGATCGTGTACTGTGATCATTAATAACATATCATAAGTTTAATTTGTAGGCCTAGTTGAAGTTTTTGTAATTCATGTAGGGTTCTTTATGTCAGCTTCTATTTTTGATAATAGTTTGTATCTGTAATTATTTATCTGGCATTCACTGGAGTATTATCTGGTATCTCATTTTATCAGGGCTGACTTAGATAAATTTACTCTTGCTAATTTCTGTGTTAATAGAGGCTATTGCAGTTAACCATGTATATTTAACCTGTTTATTTGCCATTACATTATCCTTATGAGTCCTGAATGTTTTGTTGTTAGTTTGAGCATTAGAACTTTAACTTGTAATTTTACCTAACTCTTTTGTTTTGAACCTGGAACTCTTACGGGACAGTAGTGACTCTTCGTATTCTCACTTAAAGTGTACATTATCTTTCTCTGTTCCGTAACATAAATTTGGCGACCTCATATCAGGATATTCAGGATATTATCATAAGGATATTGTTTGAAATATTTTGTGACTGTGGATATGTTCATTGATGGCTGCTACTATTTCTACACTTCCCTGATGGAAGCCAAAGATTTTTTGTCAAATGTGCAAACAGTGTGTGATACTAGGAAAACTTAGAACAAAGAATGAACTTAAGCTTGTTGCTCAACAATTGGGAATTGTTGTTCGCTCTCATCATTCTAAAGATCAGATTGTTGACATGATTAATGAGAAGCTTGTTTAATGTAACTCCTCCAAATGAGCAAACGCAGATTGAATTAGCTAGAGTTACAGCTAATGGCCCCTGCAGGAGGCCCGTGCTAGGGGAGGTTGAGGCACAAGTTGAAATTGCTAGGATTCAGGCAGACCAGCAGAGTATCGCATGGAAACAAGGTGGAACTGGATCATCTAGCTCTGATGATTTTGATGTGGCTAAAAATGTTAAACTTGTCCCTCCTTTTTAATGAATCTGATTTAACAAAGTATTTTCTTAGTTGTTTGAGAGGGTAGCTACAGGTTTTAATTGGCCTAAGGAGTATTGGCCAGTACTTCTTCAAAACTGTTCTCACCCGGTAAAAGCTCAAGTAACTTGCATGTATGCATCTTTGCCATCAGGATCAATCTGATAATTATATGATGTAGTTAAGAGCTTGATTCTTAAGGCCTATGAGCTTGTTCCTGAGGCTTATAGAAGTAAAATTTAGGACAAACTTACAAGCAAGATAAGCAAATCCCATGTTGAGTATGCAAAAAATCAAAGAAGATTTTGTTGGAGCAGTGGTTAAATTCTGAAGAATGTGGATTCTGATTTGTGGTAAATTTAAGCAGATGATTTTTGCTGGAGGATTTCCAAAAGGTGTATTAGTAAAGATGTAAGCCTATATCTTGATGAGAAAAGAATAGATAATTTGTCTGATGCTGCAGTTTTAGCTGATGAGTATGTTCTCACTCACAAGAGATATTCTAGAGAAAAAGGGAAAAGCTGAGAGGGAAGTACGTTGCCTCTACTCAGAGTACAGGTGTAACAGGAAAAGAGAATAAGGTTGATGTTTCTCAGGAAGTAAATTACCAGCTTCACTCTAGATTTCAGAAAAGTAAATGTACTTATTGTAGTAAGCTTGGTCATACTACGGAGAGATGTTTCAGGAGACAGCGTGATGTGAACAAAAAGGAGTCTTTAAATATTCAGCTCAATTGGTCTAGTGTCCACTCTTGAGGAGGTTCCCAGAATTCTTTAACTGAGTTAACTGGAACTCTATGCTTTGAGGGGTAACTTAAATTCTCATGATGGAGCTCCTCTTTGAGCAGTAACGTGGGTGACACTCTCAAGAGTTCATGTGCTAATTTCCTGTCTGATGGTTTTGTCAGTCCTCTGGACAGTAATGACAGGAAATCAGTTCAAATATATCGTGATGTTACAGGTGCTTTTGCCAATCCCTTATGCTGACCAGTGTTCTAGGCTCTAATGTTAATTCCTCTGATGAAACTGTAATCTTACAAGGTGTAGGGAATAATTACTTCTCTGTCCCTCTGTGCAGAGTGAATTTAGAGTCTGGTTTTGCTAATGGTTCTGTTATGGTTGGGTTGGTTGAGACACTCCCAATGTCAGGTGTAACTTTCTTACTTGGAAATGATATTGGTGGAAGTCAAGTGTAGCTCCAGCTCCTCAGTTGTCTAGTGAGCCAGTGGCTGCGTCCTAGGATTGTGATGTCCCTGATGCGTTCCCTGCATGTGCTGTCACTAGGGCTAAGTCTAAAGTTACTGGTGATTTAGAGGATAATGATGATGATGATGTTATCCTAGCTGACACTTTTCTTGCTAATTTGGACCACTCACCAGATGAGTGCAGTACTCCCCGTAGTGTTGATAATTTGTCTCGTCAAGAGTTGGTTGAGTTGCAGGTTGCTGACCCTGAGTTGAGAGAAGGTCTAGCTAACTCTTGCTTACAGTGAAGAAGAGTCAGCCGGTGCTTCTACTTGTTATTATGTAAAGTCAGGAGTACTCTTATGAGGAAGTGGAGACCCCCAACAGCATCAGCCGACTGTGAATGGGAGGTTGTACATCAAGTTGTCATCCCTCGTGTTTGTAGGCAGGATATCATTAGGAGTGGCTCATGATTCCAGTTTGGCAGGACACCTTGGAGTGAGGAAGACTGTGGCACGCATTTTGAAACATTTCTACTGGCCAGGTATCTTCAGGGATGTTTCCTGGTATTGTAAGTCTTGTCACACCTGTCAAGTTGTAGGAAGTGTAATCAGACCGAAAAGGTTGCACCTCTAGTTCCCATTCCTCCTTTTGAGGCGCCTTTCACCCGTGTGTTGGTGGATATTAGTGGGCCCTCTTCCTAAGACTTCTTCAGGATTTTCTTATGTGTTGACCCCGATTGATATGGCTACTGCGTTATCCTGAAGCCATTCCACTTAGAAATATCTCAGCAAAGAACGTGGTTAAGGAAATGCTAGGGTTCTTCACAAAGTTTGGTCTGCCTAAGGAGTGTGCAGTCAGACCGGGGAAGTAATTTCATGTCATCAAACGTTTTCAAGCAGTCTCTGAAAGAGTTGGGCATCACCCAGATCACGTCTTCAGCTTACCATCCCCAGACCCAAGGAGCGTTGGAGAGATATCATCAAACACTCAAATCGATGCTCAAGAAATACTGTTTGGAACATCAGAAAGACTGGGATAAAGGTCTTCCATTCGTTGTGTTTGCTGCAAGAGAATCTCCAAATGAATCACTGGGCTTCTCACCTTTTGAACTACTGTTTGGCCATGAAGTGAGGGGACCCCTTGGTTACTTCTTCCAAGGAATGCTGGCTGTCGGAGGAAGATGACGTCAACCTGCTGGAGTATGTGATGAAGTTCAAAGAACGGCTGTCCACTGCTTTACAGCTGGCGAGAGAGAATTTAGGAGCTGCTCAGGAGAAGATGAAGACTTGGTATGATAAGAAGTCCAGGTTACGCCACTTTCAGCCAGGAGATCAGGTTTTGATTCTGCTACCAGTTCATGGGCAACCTCTTCAAGCCAAGTTTAGTGGTCCTTATTTCGTGGAGAAGAAACTCAGTGATGTCAACTATGTCATCGCCACACCAGATCGTAGAGGGAGCAAGCAACTGTGTCACATCAACATGCTAAAGTTATATCACAGGCGGGGCGAAGATGATCCAGTCTGCACTGTAGCTGTTCCACCCGAGTCTGCGAGTGAAGCTCTCCCATGCAGTATGAGCCTGGGTGATGGTTTGGGGAAGAATCCTGATATCATGAATGATCTCCAGACTGAGCTTTCTCATCTGCCTCCCGGGGAGGGGCGGGAGTTTTCGGCATTGCTGCGGGAGTGCCCGCGGGTGTTCCGTGCTGCTCCGGGAGGAACCGCTGTGTTGATGCATGATGTCGATGTTGGAGACGCAAAGCCAATTGGATTGCCTCCTTACCGTGTGAACCCGGTGGGGGTTCCTCTCGTCCAGAAGGAGCTTGGCTGCCTGTTGGACCACAGGATGGTTGGGCCCTGTCAGAGCGAGTGGAGTTCTCCTGTCACTCTGGTCCCTGAGCCAGGTGGGTCACAGAGGCTTTGCATCGACTACAGACGTGTTAATCAGATAACCAAAACAGACACTTACCCTCTCCCTCGTGTGGAGGATTGCATGGACAAGATCGGAGGGGCTAGGTGCATGGGTGAGTTTGGTTTGTTGGAGGGATGCTGGCGGGTGCCTGTGACTGAGCGTGCTGGGGAGATCTCATGTTTTGTAACACTGGGAGGGGCTTTTGCGTGTTCTGTGGTGCCGTATGGTATGAGGAATGCACCAGCCACATTTCGGAAGCTCGTGAATGTTGTAACAGAGGGTTTGGCGGGGTGTGTTGTTTGTGTTGGTGGTGTGTTGGTCTTCAGTGACAACTGGAAAGATCACCTATGCCATGTCAGTGGGTTTCTTGAGCGTTTGGTTCATGCTGGTCTTGTGGCTGATTTGTCAAAGTGTGAGTTTGGTCAGGCTAAAGTTCGGTGCCTTGGGTATGTGATTGGTGATGGACATGTTGCACCACCAGGAGCTGAGGTTCGGGTTGTGGGTGATCTTCCCAGACCTAGAAGTGGGAGGGAGCTGCAAAGATTTTTGGGAATGGTAGGTTATTACAGGAGATTTGTTCTTGACTTTTCTGTTCTTGTATCACCACTTGCAGACTTGCTGAAAAGGGGAGTTGAATTTGTCTGCACTGATAACTGTGAATCCTCTTTCAACAAACTTAGAGCTGTTCTGTTGGGTCGGCCAGTGCTCGCTACTCCAAGTTTTGCTGAGCCTTTTGAGATGGCTGTTGGTGCAAGTGATACAGGAGCTGGGGCTGTTTTGCTGCAAGAGGATGATCAGGGTGTTGAACATCCTGTGTCTTGTTACAGTAAGAAGTTCACTCCACCTCAAAAGAACTACTCAACTATTGAGAGGGAGCTTTTGGCCTTGATTTTGGGTTTGCAGCGTTTTTCATTTTATTTGTGTTCTGGTTTTGACCCCATAGTCATTTATACCGATCATAACCCACTGAAATTCCTTAGTAAGTTTAAAGATAAAAATCAGAGATTGACAAGATGGAGTCTACTTCTTCAGGAGTATTCATTAGACATACAACATGTCAAGGGGAAAGAAAATGTTATTGCAGATTGCTTATCTAGACTTTAGACAGATTGTTTTAGAGTAATAAGAAATTTCCTTTGTAAATTTCTTTTTTCTTTGTGGGGAGGTGTTACATAGCCTATGATTTTATCATCCTTTGTGTAATTTTAACGCACAGTTGCTGCATGTTTGATCACGAGCGTGTTCTGCCTCAGTCCCCCCTCTTCTACCGTTATAGTAGAGTAAGTCGTTCTCTCTGTTGTACCAGAGCGGGATTGTCAACTTCTATGTCCCCATGGCTTCATTTGCGTCGTGGGCCCTTCTTACAAGTTGTATCAAGCCTCCCCTGCTGGCCCCCATATAATGAGCTCAGTCTCTGCATCATTGCCACTTAGATCTGCTCCTCATTTTGTTCACATCTCTGTCCTCCCCTGTACAGATATTATTATTGTGAGTGCTCAAGAAATCTCCAACCATCTAGCAGCTGTGTGTAATTTTGAGTATAACTGTTCCATTTTGTGTATAATTGTTGCATTTTGTTCTTGTACTGTATAGCATAAGTTTAATTTGTAGGCCTAGTGAAGTTTTTGTAATTCATGTAGGGTTCTTTATGTCAGTCATTTTTGATAATAGTTTGTATCTGTAATTATTTATCTGGCATTCACTGGAGTATTATCTGGTATCTCATTTTATCAGGGCTGACTTAGATAAATTTACTCTTGCTAATTCTCCCTGTGTTAATAGAGGCTATTGCAGTTAACCTTATATATATTTAACCTGTTTATTTGCCTTATTACATTTATCCTTATGAGTCCTGAATGTTTTGTTGTTAGTTTGTGCATTAAATCTTAACTTGTAATTTTATCTAACTCCTTTTGTTTTGAACCTGGAACTTTACGGGACAGTAGGGGTAGACTCTTAGTATTCTCTACTTAAAGTGTACATTATCTTTTCTCTGTTC
>NC_136967.1:35987531-36037531 GCF_032717465.1 Coenobita brevimanus
TCTTTCCGTGTCACTTATAACTGTACGGTTCAATCAATCAGTCAATCACTTCCTGTAGCACCCCACGGGATGCATAGGGCCTCGACGAACTTTCTCTCCGCCAATATTTGTCTCTTGCCATCTCCTTCAGGTCCCACCAACACTCCTCTCCTGCTTCTCTTTTCATTGTCCTCATCCAGGTTTCCCTCGGCCTACCTCTTCCTCTTCTTCCTCTAGCAGTCCACTCTAGCACATTCTGTATTAAACTGCCTTCTTTTCCATATATGTGCCCCAGCCATTTCCAGCAAGACAGTCTCACATATTCATTAACTGGTTCCACTCTCGTAATATCCCTTACTCTTTCATTTGTAACTCTGTCTTGCCACTTTACCCCAAGAATCCTTTTCAGTATTTTATTCTCAAATCCTAATACTTTCAGATCTGTTGCAATTGTACTGTACCATGACTCCTGCCCATAAATTAATATTGGCCTAACCATGGACTTGTATATTTTTAATTTAGTATGCACCGAAAGCATAATATTATTCCAAACAGATTTCAACATTCCAACAGCTCGCCAAGCCTGTCTAATCCTCTCCTCAATTTCATTGTTTAATGATCCATTAGATGATACAACCATTCCCATATATTTAAAATTTTCTGCATTCTTCACCACATTATTTCCAATTTCACAATCGGTTTGGTTCTGGACGTTCATATTAATAATTTCAGTCTTTCCACAATTTATTACCAATCCCACTTTTTCTCCTTCCTCCACCAGACAATCAAGCATCCTCTGCATCTCGTAAATACTTCCGCAAATCAGTACAATATCATCAGCATAGTCCAAATCCATCAGCCTCTTATTTTCTTTCCAGTTACTTCCTGCACCTGTTCTCCTTACAATCTTTCTCATAATATAATCCATAACCAAAACAAACAGCAAAGGCGAAAGAACTTCTCCTTGAATCACTCCTAACCTAACTTCAAATGGATCACTCAAAGAACCACCCATCATTAACCTACCTTACAAAATGTACCTTCATGCAGGCTTCTAAAAATATTTACAAACTTTTCTGGTATATCATAGAATCTCAAAATTTTCAACACAGCTACACGTGAAACACTATCAAACGCCGTTTCAAAATCCACAAAACACATACTAAGTGACATTTTCATCTCATTAGCTTGTTGCATTAGATGCCTTACAATAAAAATTTGATAATTACAACCTCGACCCTTTCTAAATCCCGCTTGTTCTTCTCTTAAAATTTTATCAATTACTAGCTTTGTTCTGTTCAACAAGATTTTGGAAAAGACTTTTGCAACTACAGGTGTCAAAATTATCCCCCTCTAATTTCCACACACATAATTAAATCTCACTTTTTTTGTATTTTTATAATCACTCCATAATTTCACTCTTCTGGAATTTCACCGTTATCCCAAGCAACATTGAAAAGTTTCAAAAGTGCATTCATCAGCTCATCATTTTCCACCTTAAGCATTTCAGGAAATATTGCATCCTCTCCTGGGGCCTTTAAATTCTTTAACTCCTTTATAGGTTTTGCTACCTCTTCCAAGGTTATATCCCCTGTTTCTATCCGCAAATCTCTCTCAGCTGGCAATATGTCCTCCTCAGCTGGGGTTGGTCTGTTTAGAATAGATTCAAAGTGCTCTTCTCACCTCCTTTTTATATCCAAATCTTTAGTCATCAAGTTACCATTTCTATCTCATACAGGTATTTCCTTCCTTCTCTTTTCAGTCCCAGTTAACTACTTTATGGCCTGATACGCTGCTCTTGTGCTCTGACCGTCATTTTTACTTAACTTAATTTCTGTCTCTGTTGCTATTTCATCATACAGCCTCCTCTTTTCACGTCTAACGAGTCTTTTTACTTCGGAATGTAAACTCCAGTACTTTGCTCTGAGTACATCAACTGCCTGGCCATCAGCATGTTGTTCTTCACTTCTTAACTTCGCCTCTTTCCTTTTCTGAATTGCATTCCATGTTTCATCTGACACCTACTTTTTCCTTCTCGCTTTTCCCTTTTTCTTAATAGTAACCTTAGCACTCTAATGCAAAACCTCTTTTACCTCTCTCCACATTTGATTAATATCATTGTCTTCAGATTCCATCAAAGTCTGCAGGACCAGAAACCTGTTCCTACGTTCCCACCGAAACTTCTCCTTCGTGTTCTTATCATTTCTCAGCTCATCAAAATCATATTTCTTCCCTCCTCTACAATTACTATTAACATTTCTCTTAAGTTTTATTTTAATTTTTGACACAACAAGTTGATGATCACTACCTATATCTGCCCCCTTCCTTACGTAAACATCTTGAAAATAACTCCTATGCCTTCTGCTAATTGCAATGTGGTCAATCTGATTACAATATTTACTACATGGTGAAATCCAAGTAGTTTTATGTATTTTTCTATGCTCAACGATGGTTCCACCGATCATAACGTCATTTGCCAAACAAAAGCTTCCAAATCGCACCTCATTTTCGTTTCTTAAACCAACACCCTCCTTACCCATACATAACTGAACGGTTACTTACAACATGTACCACAACGTTACTTGCTACGTTCCTTATTGCTACACATTACTGAAGGGGTATGAATGAAAATCTATCTATTTATCTATTGCCAGACGCCTTAATCCCGTGAGGGGTATCCACAAACAGATCGCCTCATTTCACTGCCCTGCTCCCAGCTCACACACACCCCTTCTCATATACTTCTCCAATCCATCCCTCCATCTCATCCTTGGCCTCCCCCTCCCTCTCCCCCCCCCTCCACCTCACTCAAATACATTCTCTTCGTCAGTCTCTCACTCTCCATCCTCTCCACATGGCCGAACCACATCAGTGTGTTTCTACTAACGCTTCCTATCACATCCACATCCACACCACAATGCTCCTTCACTTCCTCATTTGTCAGTCTGTCTCTCCATGTGACTCCACATGCTTCTCTCAAATAACTCATTTTCACTGCTCGCACTCTTAATTTTTGTCCGTCCAACAAGGCCCAAGCTTCACTTCCATACGTTAAAGTTGGTATCACGATACTGTCATGTAACTTTTTCACTTCCATGCTCACTTCCCTGTTTCTTATCACTGTTTTCAAGGAACCAGCAACCTTTCTTCCTTGTTGTACCCTTTCAAGCACTTCACCCCCTAAACTTCCATCCTTACTCATAACACTACCCACGTACTTAAACGTACTCACATCTTCCATTTCCTCCTCATCCAACCTCACTGTACATTCACTGACGTCTCTTCTCTCGAAGACCATAACATTACTCTTCCCTAATACATCTTTAGATTCCGTTTCTTACACAATCATCCAAACTCATCCATCAAGCCTTGCAGCTCCACTTTGTCTTCACTTAACAACACAGTATCATCTGCAAACAACAGTACAGGCGGTTTCCAAACACTGCCCTCTCTCAATAGGGCTGCTCCAACATCCACTGCCCTACCTTGTATCTCTGTTTTAACCCCATCCATATACAGATTGAACAGCCATTAAGACATGACACATCCTTTTTTCAATCCAGCCTTCAAATAGAAAAATTCACTCAGTTGTCTATCCACATGCACTGCAGCCTTAGCACCATCATACATACTCTTCACGGCATTCAACAACTTCCCATCTACTCCATATATTCTTAATACTTTCCTCAATCCATGTCTATTCATCCTGTCATATGCTTTCACCAAATCCATGAAGGCCACATACAACTTGTTTCCCTTCTCTAGAAACTTTTCCACTAAAGATCTAAGAATGAATATGTGATCTTCACAACCTCTTCCCTTCCTAAAGCCTCCCTGTTCTTCTCCAAGTGATTTCTCTGCTAGTTTCCTAACTCTGTCAATAAGTATCCCCCCACATACTTTCCCTATTACACTGAGAAGACGAATGCCCCTACAATTAACATATACTTCTTTTTTTCCCCATTTCCTTTGTACAGGGGAATAAGTATACCTGACTTCCAGTCCTCCGGGACTTTACCTTCCTCTCAGGCTAGTCTGCATATCTTTGACGTCCATTCTACCACTATTTTTCCCCCATGCTTCAGCATTATACCACACACCACATCAATTCCTGGGGCTTTCCCAATTTTAACTTTCTTCATTGCTTCCACAATTTCCATCCTACCGATTTCCTCTTCTCTTCTCACATCCATCCGTCTCCCAGCCATTCCCCAGCCACTTACAGCCGCATTACTTTCATTCTCTGTATTCAACAATTCCTTAAAGTGTTCTCTCCATCTGCCCAGTTTTTCTCCCTTCTCCCATAGTAATCTATCATTTTTATCTTTCATTCCCCAACTAACTTCTTTGGCAGCCAGTCTAACTCTCTTTATCTCTTCCCAGAACATTTTCTTACATTCCCTCCACTTTACACTCAAAATCCTTCGAAATTCCTCATCCACTCTCTTCTTACTTTCCCTTACTAATATTTTCACCTCTCTCTTCTTCTCTACATATAACTCTCTCTTCTGTGTCTCATTTCTTTCACGCCCGTTTCTCAACCACCCATTATATGCTTTCTTCTTTTGTGCCACAGCCTCTCTCACCTCTTCATTCCACCATGCTGTTCCCTGCGCTCCCTTTCGTCTCCTCTTCACCCCACACACCACCTCACATGCTGCACAATTTCTTCTATGAATATCTTGCACACATCTTCCACGTCCCCCATCTGCTCCAATGCATATTTACCAAATCGCTCCTCCACGTCCTTTGTATATTCTGCCTTTTTTTCAATCCTCTTATAACCTTTCCACTCTCCTTGTATGAACTACTTCCTCCTGTCCCTCCATCCTTATATTTCTCCATACCATTTGTACCATGATTCTGTGGTGGTGGTCAGAAAGTCCACTCCCCCAACTTCTATAATATTATACTCTTGCATCCATTACACACCTTTGCATCCTGTCATTCACACACACATAATCACTGCCTTCCGTTCATTCGGTTAACCACCCACTCTTCTCATCACTCGCCACGTATACCTATGGATCATTTTGTGCCTGAACAGGGCATTGGCTATCACCAACCCCCTCCCGGCACAAATGTCCATTAAAGCACTGCCATTCTCATCCATCTCTGCAGGCACACCCCACTCACCAGCTACTCCATCCACCTTCACATTCCCTACTGTTCCATTCATATCTCCAATCAAAAACATTCTCTCATTCCTTCCAAACTTTACCACACACTTTTACACATTTGCACAGAACTCTTCTCTCGCTCTGCTTGCACGATTTTGCATTGGTGCATACATGCACACAATCGCAAACATTTGTAGTTCAACTTTCAATCTTACCCACACAATCCTTGAGCCAACTGATCCATACTCTTTTATATTCTCCTTCCATCTGTTACTCACAACAATACACACTCCTTCTTTTACCCTCTCATTCTCACCTACTCCCGAGCATCTACCTCATCCATACTCCCTTTCTCTCACACTCTCACCTCACCATTTAGTTTCAGTTAATCCACATACATCCACTTTTGCACGCTCAAGCACCTGGATAATCTCTCTTTCTTTCACCTCATCATTTTCACCCCATACATTCCATGTAGCTATGCATACCATGTCCTTTCTTCGGTCCTTAAGGCCCTATCACACGGTACCTCGTACCAGGAACGGCCGAGGAAGATTTAAGTGGAACAAAACTTGGACGCTATCACACATGTTCCTCGTATCCTCGGCAGAGGACATGCTTCTCACACTGTTGCCAGAGCCCCGTCTCGCGACTGTGGACAGTGATCGCTGTCGCTGACTCGATAAAGAATAAGGAGAAGCAACTTTTGTTTACAAACTGGTACACACGCGGAACTGCCTCAATTTCTCTATAAGGGCGAATTCAGCTGCCCTTGTCCAGGAAATCGATGATAAAGCCATCAGTACGTTGTTGTTGTGGTGGTGTTTTCAGGTGGCGACTGGTTCGTCTACTCTACCTGCAGTGGAGTCCTCAGTTGTAAACACGTGATATTTTATCGACATCACAGTTTCCTCGGTGTAGGAAATATTAACTCTTTATAAGGCCTTCAAAACGATTGATATTTATTATAAAATATTAATAAGTATTCAGTGTTAGGCTAAATGTTTAATAATGTAGTATGATATATTCTCTGTCGAGTAGCCTGAGTTTTGGTCACACTGTTTTGCCCGTCGTATCGTCGGCAGGAATCCATACAGACGGGTTCCAAATGCCCGTGGTATCGTCGGCAATTTTACCACGTTACCGTTCCGATTTACCATCGTATCCTCGGCAAACCTCGTATGAGGTGCCGTGTGATAGCCCCTTTAGTCGTCACCTTTTGGTCAGTCCTGGTCCGAGGCTTCTTGTTCGTATTCTTAGTTAGTTGTTTTCCTGGGAGGGGCACTAACCCTCCGCCAACCCACTTGTTGTCACGTAGGGAACACGTGTTGGTTGGTTGTAACTTTACCAAACCGCCTCCCCAACAATAAGCATTAGTATGCACATTGTTAAACATTTTGAATCCTACTTATTGTATTAGTATGGTTTTCGCCAAGAAAGATCCACTGTTGATATACTCAATCTCATTACTCATACCATCCACCAGTCAACTGACTGACATGGAGAAATCCATGCAGCAGTCCTTGACATCTCAAAAGCTTTTGAAAGAGTGTGGCACCGTTCTTTGCTATTCAAACTCCTTTGTTACAGCTTATCATCTTTTGTCCCACTGATTTCTTCATATCTCAGCAACAGAAAGATAAGAGTAAAGGTACAGTAGATGATGTATATCCCAGATTCCACTCAATGTCGGCGTGCCACAAGGATCAGTCCTGGTTCCAACCCCTGTTCACCATTCATATAAACGAGCTCTTGTCTGTCACCTAAAATCCCAGTCACTCTTATGCAGATGATTCATCGCCTCACAGTTCCTTCCCACTTAAACACCCACCAACAATGTTTGATATCTCTTACTCCCAATTCAGCACAGCAAATTCCATAAATGAAGACTAATCTTAGATCAGTGAATGGGGACAAACTAACACATCTCATTTAATGCTAAGAAAGCCAAATATATCCAGTTTACTAACAGACAGATACTGCCTTATTCTTATACTACCTTCAATGCAACCAATATGCGTATCTCCAAAAGTACTGACATTCTCGGTGTTTCTCTTAATAATGTACTCAATTGGACCTTTCACGTTTGACCATTTGCTAAAACCGCCTCACAGAAACTTGGATGATTTTACAGAATCAGCAATTTCTTCACTGACGAGCAGTTAGCTATAGTTTACAAGAGTCATGTGCGCTCTGAGCTCGAATATTGCTTACCCTTGTGAAGTGGATGTGGAGAGGGTGCACTGAAACAACTGGACAAAACTCAAAACAAAGATATAAGGATAACTAATAACACAGCATTAACAAATGAATTCCCTCTGCTACAACAAAGACGGAATGTTGCATCCCATGAATTATTTTAAATACTTTTATAACAAATGTTCAGACGACGTTGCATCCATTGCGCCCCCTCTCCACGCTTTCTCCCGTGCTATGCATGCATCTGGTAATGCTCATGACTTGTCGGTCATATTGATATATTGCAAAACTTCTGCCTATCAGAATTCATTTATTCACAAAACTGCTTCTCTTTGGAATTCGGTTCCACAGATTAGTTCCTCCCTCCAGACTTCACCCTGAAGCAGTTCAGGTTCAACTTGTACAGATTTTTTATGAACGAAGGACACCTGTAATATGATACTGTGTATGGAATTTTGTTAAATTTGTCTTTCTTTCCTCTGCTCCTCTTCTGAAAAACCAGAAGAACATACCAGTGTACAGTCTTCCAGACACACCCAACACTACCAGTCTGCATGTCAATGACCGCGTCATTCATGATGTGCTTGCTCATAGCTCAATTGACCTTGTTGCTTGGTGCCATGTCACCACAGTGGGGGTGGTAAACATCGTGACATCACGTCTGTCCATCCACTGCAATACCAACATTTACGTTGTCTTGACCCACAGAACCTGTCTCCTTTGCTGGTGGGAGAAATGGGGTATAAGCTTCTTGTTACGGCGAACTGTTACACAGGATGCTGTGCCATGATTATACAGGTACAGTGATGGTGCACCAGTTATCTGTGTACAGGCAGTGTTCCCTACCCAGGTACAGCTAAATCATCTTCCTGGCAATAATGCTGGATATTCCCAAGGGATTTTGGCTGGGACTGTTCACATCAAAAGCTATGTATATGATCATGTTCAGCATATAGCCTGTGGAACTGTCACACATCGCGAAAATCTTTATTCACAACTGCCATCTTGTGTTGAGGGGATGTAATATTGAAAACTAGGTGCCCTCTGAACACTCTGAACGCTACAAGACACTCATCAGTGCCGATATTCAAGAATGGAACAAAATATTTTTGATACAGGTCCCTCGGCATCTCAAAGAGGTCCCGAATCTTCCACAGCCTGCCATTGGCGGACGTGTAGTTGTTGTCAGTGAAGTGTATGAACCACAAGTTCAGCAGAAACTGATTACAAGCCATGTATCTTCCATATATTGATGTTGGAATGACCGGATGCCTGTGACAGTACCAGTACACCACACGCTACTTGTAATGTGTCCTCAGCCTCAGCAGGGCAAGGAAGACCTTACAATCCTGATGCAACAGATTGCATCACCTGCACATCGTGACCTGGAGTGGAGGATACGTCCTGCCATGAGAAAGGCACAATACTTGCATGGCTCCCAGCTGATCAGATCCGACACGTCCCTTGTCACGTGAGCCTTGAAGTATTCCACCTCCTTGCCGTCCTACAGGATATGCCACCCACCTGTTGGTGTCAACAAAGAAGTGGATTTCCGGGATAATGGACGATCTGTCCAACCATGTGACCCTGGTTGGCTGAGGTGGTGGAGATACCTATTTGAGACACTCCTTCTCTTCCATGGCGGTGGTGGCAGTGGTGGTGGAGAGGTTGTCAAGGAGCCAAGCTGTGGACTCATTGTCGCAGGAGATGGTGGTAAGGACATAGAAGGTGATGGTGAGGAAGTAGTGCACTGTGATAAGGGCCATATGGTGATAGTGAGGGCGGCTGCGTGGTGATAGGGTGCTGCATGGTGTGAGATGCGGCCTCATGGGTGGCAGAAGTGGTGAAGGAAGTGCTATCACCCTCCCTCCTCTCCTTCTTCCTCCTCTCCTCCAATTCCTCGTCTCTGTCTTCCTATGCACTGCCAAAAATATGTTGTTGGATAAACTATAAATTACCTAGAAACCAAATTTGAAGAAAATTTACAAAACTCTACAGAATTCAGTTACCACCATTTGCAGATATATGTGGCGGCTGGCATTCAGCCGTCTGTGATCAAATCCTCACTAAAAGTAATAGACTTATGCACATCCACATAATTGCTCTTTCCCGAAGGTTTATTGAAAATTCGTCCACAACTTTTCGAGATATTTTGGCAACACACACACACACACACACACACACACACACACACACACACACACACACACACACACACACACACACACGCCGACAAAAACTATGACGCCTTACCTTGCTGAAGGTGGGAGATAACAACGATAGGAGTAAGAAGAAGAGAAAGGAAAATAAGTGTTTTGAAATACAATGAATTGGAAAGAAATTAGACTGCCATATAATTAAACAGAGAGTGCGGAAAATGCAAGTAAATCTTTAATTTTTGACAATGACAGTGCAACACCCGAGACCACCAGTTGGTCTCATATCCGGATATCTGACTTTGCCGAGCGACCCTCACCTTCGCCTGAATGCTCTCAAGCTCGAAGAACTTCATTTATGTGTGATCCTCAACCATTCCTCAATCTTTGGTCCAAATCGGACTAAAACTGAATTGGCCTTGTTTTGCGATCATGACCGTTACCCTTTCCATGTGGTCTAGACCTTTGACTGTTCTCAGAATCGATACTGAAATCCTTTATCCTTACTTTATCTCTGTATAGGATAAAACCTATTGAAGCGACCGTGCCATGTGACCTTAATCTTTAACCACTGGAAAAAGAAAAAGTGTTTCCCTTGGGTGATTCTCAAGTTATTCCCTGCAGGATCAAAACTGTGTTCACACACAGATTCAGGTGTCGAAATTTGTACTTGCCCTGTCACCATGAACTTTGAATGCTCCTAAAATCGAATCCTTCCAAATATCCCTTACCTTCAGCCCTTCCACCAAAGTTGTTGAAGTCCATAAAGTAGACTTTGGTAGGTCAAACTAACTTTCCCCGGTGGTCTTGACCTTTCATCTATTGTTCTAAAAAACAACAGACCAACCTCGTGTCTGACATCTCAACCTTTCTACCAAGCTTTGTGATAACTGAATAGAATTTGGTTTGTACACACACACACACACACACACACACACACACACACACACACACACACACACACACACACACACACACACACACGCGCGCGCGCGAGCGCCGATCAGAAGAACTCCCATTCTTGATTCGTCAGGGCGGCTGTAAAAGAAATAGTCGGCGGTAGTCTTTACCTTTTCGGTCTATTTTAACAATATGGATCTGACCTTGGGAATGGGAAACATGGTAAGAAAAAATTGGAAGGAGCAAGAAAGGTGAAAAGAAAGGAAAATAATTTAATGATGAGGAATAAAAACGGATTATCAGACGTCGAAATCACAAGACTGGAAAAGATAAGACAGGGAGGAAGAACCGCGAGAAGAAAAAGAGAACAAAAAAATAAATAGGACAGTACTTAACTATGGACTATGAATGTGAAAGAAACCTAATATACTATAGCAGTAGCCGTGTGTGTGTGTGTGTGTGTGTGTGTGTGTGTGTGTGTGTGTTTTGGGCAGCCGAAACTACACATTCAAATCGCACCAAAATTCGCAAAAAAATCGCTGATGTAAAAAAACTTGGTCCGATCACGATTGAAAAACTTTTACTATATTTAATGAGCGATCACATTTTGACCAAAAAATACTGCTCCCGGAGCCCGGCGTAGGATCTCCGTAGAATTTTTTGCCCAGAAGTAGAACTAAAATAAACTGTAGCAGTAGCCGTGTGTCAGTGTGTGTACTTCAGACTTGCGTTCGGACAACGTGGGTTCCATTCCCGAAGCTGCAAATAACACGATCAGTTGGTTAGCTGCAAAAAATCCAAGTGACAACGTTACACTAGAATAGCACATAAACGCGAGAGCCCTCCGCAGGAGCAAGTGCAAGGGGCCCGAAGGGCCCACGAACACTTGTAGCTACTATGGGGGTAAAGAATATGGAGATGGGCAGAAGCAACAGGTGGCGAAGACAAGAAGTAAAGAAAGAGGAAAGAGTAAGTACAGAGAAAAAGGTTAAAAGAATAAATGAAGAATAAAGCAAATGAATCAAGACACACATCACATTCCACATTAAAAAATAAAAAATAAAAGAACCATTACTACAGGTAGAGACGAGGAAGAAGAATTTCGAGGGCCTTGTCAAGTATGATGTGCATACACACAGGGAAAGTGGGGATAAACATCGAACATGGGGCGGAAACAATGTGTGAAAGAACTATAATTTTGATGGAATATATAGTCATATGAATAACTGTGTAACTCTATAAGGAATGAAGGGCTGCACACAAGACAGAGAGAGAGAGAGAGAGAGAGAGAGAGAGAGAGAGAGAGAGAGAGAGAGTCGGGGAGAGGGTAAGCAAAGGAAAGGGGGTAAGGAGGCAGGAAAGAGAAGAACAGAGAGGATGGGACGGAAATACAGAAGGAGGGCGTGGAAGACAGGGAGAGGGAAGGATGGGAGTGGAAGGATGGGAGAGGAATGAAGGGAGGCGGAGAGGATTAGGTAAAGATACAGAGGAAGGAAAGAGAGTGAGAGAGAGGGTAGGAAGTAAGAGTGAGCAGAAAGAGTAACACAATAAGAGGGATAAAACATAGAAGAGAAAACAAGCACCAACATTGGATGAGGAATTTTTGATGCGCGAGACTGGAGTTACCGGGGCTGAATTCAATCAACGTGTGCTAGTCGCATCCTGATCCCCGCAACGCCCTACCAATTTGGGCACAGGCATATTTAGGGATGAATCGTGTGCTTATCTAAGTGTGTCGGCTGTATTTCAGTTTTTGCTGTCAGGTTCTCGCTAAAGATGGCCAACTTTCGAACGAAAGTGCAAGGACTCTCAGATTAACAAAATTGTTTGGAGATAGACGGAATAACTCAGTTTCAACGCCTCTACTACGTTGGCGTCCTTTTTACATAAACTGTACGTCAGCAAGTACTTACCTTCCTGTTGTTCTTGTTATCAGGAGAAGACTTTGATTTTACAACTGCACCACGGCTATACCCTCCAGCTTCAGTGCGCATATCAATAGGGTTTATCTCAGCCCTCCCCACCACTTAACACCACTGCAACACGCACTTCAGAATTCATTCTTTTTCTTTCCCACTATATCCACATTCTAGGAGAAATCACACTCTTGTCGGGAACTCTCCAATCATACAATGTTCACAGATAGTATTAATCACGTTAGACCTCGTCACTCACATCTATTCAAGCCCATGTAGTCCGCTGCTCTCTCGCTTTTTGCTCCCTTTTCAAATTTATAGGAAAACCCTGGGACTGGCTTTTAACTGGTTTCAGACGACCTAGAATGCCTATCTTCATAGGGACTTATTACCATTTCCCTTATCATACTCACCACCTCCCTCAGTCTCAGGCCATCCTGCCTACTCCTTTCTCCCTTCCCCATCCATTTGTCACCTGGTGTGAAAAACGTAATAACTGCCATAGGAAACGGCTTGCCTAAAACAACCAGTCTTACAAGGTATGTTCCCTTTTCATTCCCAAATCACTCACCAGCATCGAAGCCCATACTGCTCATCCACCCCAGCCCATACATCAAAAACACTGCATTTATATGACTAATCACTGGAACACATCTTAAGAGCTATGACTTCAGTAATTCTGATTCAAGTTAAGTAATATGAAATGACTAAAAGAAATAGAATTTATCTGTTTGAGTCTAGACATGGCAGAATTGAATTACAGTTTATAGAATGGATGTAAGCTGAACTGAAGCTGTCATGAACTGTACTGAAATTGCATGGATGGACCATGACGGACGTAACTGAACCTAAAATGATGTATGCAGAGCTGAACTGACTTGAATGAACGTGAATGAATCTGACATGACCCTAGAGAAAGGGTTGGACCTGAATGTACAGTAATTGGAAATAATGGCATTTTAATGACTAAACTGAACCTGATTCTATAAACAGATCCTGAACAGGCCGTATTAGAGCTGGACGGACCTGTTTGGAATGAACTGTCCGGAATGATGTTGGTATCTGATATGACCTTACTGTGGCATGAGTGGAATGCACATACTTGGTCTAAAACGAAATTGCATTCATCCACTGGGCCAGACTGGATGCAGGGCCTTAGTTGGAGGGGGACGGGGATGGTGGAGGAGGAGGAAAGGATGCTGCGTACCTTAGGCCAATAAAGTTGGGATACTCGCCCTGGCAGAATGGCTGAATCCTAATTTGCATAATGTTGTACATTAGGAAATATTGTATACAACTGCCTTTTCAATATACTACTGCCATTTTCATTATGCTTATCAGAGTAGTTTAAAGTACAGGACCTCTAATATACCAATTGAAATTTGGATTTTGCTATCATTTCAAAGACCTGCTGGTACTCCTTCACACGGTGGTATTCATATAGGCTAACTGGATTACTCTCCTCAGTCTGGTCATAAACACATCCTTCAACTCCCTCTCTATTCCCCCAAAGGAGGATAGACCATGAAGGCAACTTTAGCCTGACGTCTATCGGATTCACAACAACAACTACAAAAACAACATTTCCAAGTTCTACATTATCACTTGTATATAAGAACTTCTAAACTTGCTTATTAGCTCTTTCTTATCAAGCATTATATGCACCTTATGGACTGATGCACAGTAACAGCGTTTCAGACTTGCACGCTATCTGGGGCGATCATGGTCAGAATTATTTCGTCTGGCGAGTTTAAAATCGTAAGGTTAACATTAGAATTACTTTTCCCATTTACTCTAAGTAAAATAAAAAAATGGCTAGCCCAAGATAGAGATATTGGAATAATATATAACTGACGAAAAATCAGGTGAAAAATAAGTTGTGGGTGTGATACTGGAGTATCGTATGTGTGAGTGTTGGGGGAGGAGTGGAGGTAAGCATGCAGTACCAGGGACGGGGTATGGGATGCTTTACCACTGATCGTCTGAGAGGGACCTAGATTGACCTAAGTCTCACAGTGATTAAGCAAATTTCATTTTCTTCTTGCTACGCCTACATAATTATATTATGCTTATGAGACACTTTTTGAAATGAAGAGGTTAGCAACAGCGTTCAAGAGCCCTTTCACTTGAATACACATCCTTTTAGCTTACTATATTTGTCTTCTAGTGGCCTGGTTTAAATGAAAAAAAAAAAAAAAACATGACTGGAGGGGTCACTGGGCCTAGAACTAATCATAAATGACTTAACTTGCAAAACCTGCCGTGATTCCTTAACAGACTTCAAGAGATATTAGTGGATCAAACATGACATGACTAGAAAAAAGTCTATCTATCTATCTGTATACCTAGGCTGCTCCCTCAAAGAAAGGGAGGTAGCCGAGACAGGACGACACACTCTCAATTTACTCATCCAGACACACACATTTAATTGTATCTTAGCCTCAAGGGTAGAAAGGACATCCTCAACGCACCACACCACACGAGGGTTAACTGTGCAGTGCAATCGGCGACATCCGCAGCAGGGCCAGACAGCAGAGCTGGTTTACTCCTGCCACATCATAATGGACCCGTTCCCTTTCCTGCACCTGACCTAAAGTGACAGGGATAATTCCGAAGTGTTGTGACTGGGTTGAATGTAAATTATTAAGGTCACGCACGAAACGAAATGACCATTTGCTGATTGTGAGAGGAGAGCGTTGTGATGGCAAGACGATAACGAGTTACATGAAGAAGCTTGTCAGCCTTGTCCTTTCTACCTCCAAATTATTTTATTCATTATAAGGAATAGTTTCTACTGAAGGGAAAAGGAATAATCTCTGTTAAGCCATTGTTAACGATTACATGTCCATTTTACCTTACTACCACTCCTAGTGAACGGCTTCAAGTGCATCCACAGCAGCGAATGAGTTCATACAGATCTTTTCCAATATTTCGGTTGCCAAGATTTGCTTCGTCCAGTCAAAGCAACGTGGTACCATCCTGATTATTGGAAGTGTGCCCAGAGCAGCGGTAGAGTCAGTGACGCAGAGGTCTAAATCAATTGTTCCGTGAGAAGGAACGTTGAGTGAACTTTAATGTCTATATTATTGATAGATGTGCTAGTGCTGTTTTATTCTATTACATTCATCTGTGTATCACTTCTACTCCATTACCAGCTCATCTCTACTGAGATCGTCCTGCAAGATTTAGACAAACTCTCTCTATCCAAACAAATCGAGTTATTCCAACATTAGATGCAAACCAGCCAGGAGATCAGGCTGATTTCGTAGGACCTATTCTACAACGGGTCATAATGATATCATTAACCAAAAAACTCGGATGATTTTGGCTATAAATCATTGGACACGGCATTTACTATTAAAATGCATTTACAACAGCTGCATTAATTAGAACAATAAGAGGATAAGCTGCAGAAGAAACTTATGTTATAGCACTAGAAGAGATCCATAAAGATAGTAATATCATCACAAAACTTCATTAGACACAAAATGCAATTAAAGACAGGTGTTAGACAAGGAGATAAAAATTCACCAATGTATTCCACAACATGCCTAAAGGACATTTTCAGAAATACAGGCAGGAATGAAAAGGGAATTAACATCAACAGTATGCAATTGAATAGTAACAGACTCGCTGATGACGGGGTACTTTTCAGCAAATCAGGGGAGGACCTACAAGAAATGACAGTCAGTCTCCGTGGGCAGAGTTTATAGGTTGAACTAAAGATACTTACGAAAATGAAAATCATATGTATAAGCGACAATCAGGTTCATTCATTAAAAAAAAAAAAAAAAAAAAAAAAAAATAGATGAACTAGATGTGCTGAGGACTACATATGCTGTATCAAGGGTAGGTAGTTCAGACAGGCCCAGTTCATGACAATCAAATAAGGCAAAGATGGTAGTATTTTTTTTTTTTTTTTTTTGGTATAGTAACAACTTGAAATATAAGCAATAACCGTTATCTAAAAAGAGACAGTTATGTAATCACTGGGTCATTGCTGATTTAACATATAAGAAACGTGCAGGTAGGCAAAGTCCTTGGAACATAGAGTAGTCAAAGAGGGATGGGAGAAATAAATAAGAAAGAAAAGGGATCTCAAATTTGTTTTTGTTGATTTGGAGAAGGGTCACATTAAAGGAGGAAAAGAAACATTATATACTGGATTTAAAATGAAAGAAACAGACGAAAGCTGATGATGTAATTCTATCTATATACCTAGGCTTTTCCCCCCTTAAGGGTGGGAATCCGAGGCAGGACTATGCTTTCACTAAATTACTCATACGCACACACACCTTTACTTGTATCTTAGCCTCTAAGGGGAGAAGGGACCGCTCCTCGCTGCACCACACCGCACGAGGGTCAACTGCACAGTCCGATCCAGCAACATTCTCAGCTGGACAAGACAGCAGAACCGGTTTATCCCGACCACATCATAATGGACCCATCCCTTTCCTCTCACCTGACCCGATCAGCTGATCAAACCAGATGAGGGAGAACATCCCGTTGGGGCCACGTCACCATTTATGCCTTCACATTTTCTCTCCATTCATCCCTATCATGCATAGCCACTCTTCCTTCCTCTACAGACATCTGTCTCGCATCTAACGCTCTCTTAACCCAAGGCATCCCATCAACGTATGGGTACGTTGCAACATTTTGTCATAGCTAGACCTGTCGACGTACTGGTACGTCGTGCAATTGCAAGGTTCATAACTTGCACAGTTTTCAATATTTGCACGTGATTTTTGGTATGTATACACGGGACACCTTCCTCTATTCCTCTACAAGATGCCAGGCAGGGACAATGCCTTATCCCGCATGACCTCCTCCCCCTCCCACACGCCTTTGTCTCGGCAATTCACCTGTTACCAGTGACTTGGCCAATAAAAACATTCAGGGCCAGAGTGATTCCCCAATCGATGACAATTTGGAGGACAAAGTTTACATAGCATTAGAGGAAGAAACAGTCAGAAATGATGATCAGGTAAGGTTATCAAAAAAGGTCAGGTATGTTGATGTGTTAGCGAGTGAAACAATGCTTATATTGCCTATATTATTGTTTGAAAACCAGTATACTCTCGTACTACATATAAATTCATACCAAGTAAATAAATAAATACCTTTTATGAGTGGTATGGAATAGTTACCCTCCCATAGAACTCCTTTTCTTTGGAGTCACCCTGATAGAAAACACAGTAAGGTAAGGAGGTACTGCTACCTGTATCGAGTATTTTAAACCTCAGATGAGTGATTTCTCTATGAATTTTCAATGTTTCTCACCAGAAGCGGAGGTTTTAGTGAAAAAAAAATTTGCCAAAAATGGTCGGGACTGGGGGGAGTCAGTGGTGGAAAATCGGTCGGGACGTGACGGTTAACACTGTCCATCCACTCTATTCATGGCCTTTCTCTCAGCCTTACACCTCTCACATCAGATCCAGTTATCTATATCATCAATCGCTCTTCATTCATTCTCACCACATGCCCAAACCACTGCAACGCTCTCTGCTCAACTCGATCCCCCATCTCTCGCATAACTCTAGCTCTTCTTTACACTTTGTCATTTCTCACTCAATCAGTATGCGTTACTTCATACATACTTCTCAGATTCTTCATCTCTATTACATTCAATCTCTTCCTCTGTGCTGCTCACTTATTCCGTGTTACAGCCTCATTTAACACAGTAGGTACCGTACCACTACTCCCCCATATGGCCTTCTCTTTACATCTATATACATATTAGAGCAGCATTGTTTGTTTATTTGTCTGTCCTTCAATCACACCCAAACCAAGCGTCAGAAACCCTGCAAACCCATATATATATTGTAAATCAGGGTGACCCAAGAATGGTTTTAGAGGGGGCAAAATTCAGATGTGGATCATTTTAGGTCACCGGTAGAGTGTTTGGCTTTTTGGCCAGGGCAACGCCAGGTATCTCTGCAGCCAAATTTTTGGCATGGAGACTCACATGACCTCCAGTTCGGACATAGGCTTTGTGAGGCTGATCTCCGAGGGCATTTGCAGTCACCAGTTGATGGTCATTTGAGGTAATCGGTAACAGTAAACAAGTGCACACAAATACTGTGCGCTAGTCTGAGAAACCTGAAACAGAAAGTTCCTGGACCTCTTACAATCCTTCTTCAGAAGCATAAGAGATACATGGTCTTTCTGGAGTATAAATGGGAGAAATGGAGTTCCCCCGAGCTAAGCCCTGTATTGGACTATATAGCCCCGCTAGGGTAACAGGAGCGAGGTACCACTCCCAGCACGGCAGCCCGGGCGAGGCTCGAACTCGCAATCCCTCGATTACGAGTCCAGCGCGCTACCACTGTGCTACCGCGCTCCCCTCTGGAGTATAAAGAAAGACTGAACTAGAACAAATAGAATTAGAGTGTTTGCCTTTTAGGTCCGTGCAATGCCAGGTACCCTTGCTAGTCCATTGTAAGCGAATGACATTAAAATACTTAATTTTCATTCCTTCCAGCGCCTTTCCTGCTCCATTTATTCAGAACTTCGCCTCTACATCTATTCTTCCTCCCACAGCAACATGTGACCCTAAATACTTAAAACACTCTACCTCCTCAAGCAACCCACCATTCAAAACTACATTCATCCTAATTTCATCTACTAACCTCGTATTCTTCATCACTTAACTCTTATTGTCATTCACTATCAATTTCCTCCTTTCATACACCCTTCCAAACTCCCCTACCAGCCGTCTCACTCTCTCATCCAAATCAGCCACCAGTGAAGTATCATCTGCAAACAGTAACTGATTTAGATTCCACTCTCTACCACCAGCATTCACCAGACTCAAACCTCTACCTTACATTCTCGCATTCACCTCCCTTACAACACCATCCATATAAATATTAAACAACCAAGGCAACATCACACATCCCTGCCGCAGCCCCACTCTCATAGTAAACCAATCATTTACAACATTTCCCACTTTCACATACTCTCTACTATTTACATAAAACTTTTCACTCCTTTTAATAACCTACCACATAGTCCATACAATCTCAAAACCGTCCACAAAGCCTCCTTATCATTTCTATCATACGCTTTTTCTAAATCCATGAACACCCAAAACATATCCTTAGCTTTTGCCAAATACTTTTTACACACCTGTCTCACAGCAAACACCTGATCCACGCACCCCCTCCCTCTCTCAAAACCACACTGTTCATCACCAATCATTTCCTCTGTTCCCTCACTCTCTTAATCAACACTCTCCCATACACCTTACCAACAACACTCTTATCTTATATCCCCCAAACTAGTACATTCATTGTTGTCACCCCTACCTTTACACAACGGAACCACACACACACTTGCCCAGTCAGATGGCACCATATCTCTCACAAAACACACATTCAGCAATCTTACTAACCACTCAACAATAGTTACTCCACCATCTTTCAAACATTCCACAGCACACCCACCCATACCTGCAGCTTTCTCTGCTTTCGTCTCCTTTACTCCCTCCTGCACTTCCTCCATCGTGATCAAAGACTCATTCAACTCTCTCAACACATTTATTCCTTGTTCCCTTCAGTCTGCCACAATCTCAGCCTCCCTTTCCTCTTCTACATAAAACTATCTATCTATCTATTGCCAGACGTCTTAATCCCGTAAGGGGTAGCCACAAACAAATCGCCTCCACGTCGCTCTGTTCCCTGCCATTTCGCTGCTCTGCTCCCAGCTTACACCCCCCTCTCTCATATACCTCTCCACTCCATTCCTCCATCTCATCCTTGGCCTCCCCCTCCCTCTCCTCCCATCCACCTCACTCACATACACTGTCCTTGTCAGTCTCTCACTCTCGATCCTCTCCACATGGCCAAACCACTTTAATGTGTTTCTCCTAATGCTTCCTACCACATTCACAAAACAATGCTCCTTCAGTTCCTCATTTGTCAGTCTGTCTTTCCATATGAATCCACATGCTCCTCTCAAATAACTCATTTCCATTGCTCTCACTCTTGACTTCTTTCTCTCCAACAAGGTCCAAGTTTCACTTCCATACATTAAAGTTGGTATCACAATACTGTCATGTAGTAGCTTTTTCACTTCCATGCTCACTTCCCTGTTTCTCATCACTGCATTTAACAATCTTTCAAAATACTCTGCCCATCTCTTCCTTACTACATCCATCTCAGTCAACATTCTGCCATCCTCTGCATTTACTTGCTTTCCCCTCCCAAACTCTATCTTTCGCACTCTCTTCACCTCCTTCCAAAACATTTTCTTGTTCTGTTGAAAATTCTCAGCCAACTGCCTACCTTACCTCTTATCTGCTGCCTCTTTAGCATCATACACAGCCCTTCTCACACTATTCATCTTTTCCTTACACGTCTCATATGACTCCTCGTCTTTCCTCTGCAGCCACACTTTATATGCACATCTCTTCCCAGTTACAGCTATACTTATTTCCTCGCACCATCATTCACTTCCCTTTCTTACACTATCACCAACTCTTCTCACATCCCACATCTCTTCCTAATACCCCACCACAGCACTCTTAAAAAACTGCCATTCCTTCTCTACACTGCAATTTTCCTGATCTTTCACTGCGTTCCACTTATCTTTCAGTTTCTCCTGATACTCTAGCACTCTCTTTTGTCCAACTCACTTTCAAAAGCTCCCTGCCACACTTAATTCTTCTACCTCTCACCCACCTCAGACCTACTCTCATCTTTCCCTCCACCAGGTAGTGGTCAGACATACCTCCATCCTTCCCTTTCAAAACTTTCACCTCTAACAATCTTCCTCTTACATTCCTGGAAACTACCCCATACTCCATCAATACTCTATCAACAACCCTTCCACCTTGCTGTCTTAACTATGTATACTTATCTTTCTTCTCAAACAAGGTATTTCCAATCACCATCTCTTGCTCAACACACATCCCTATCATTCGTTCCCCATTTTCAATTCTTCCAGGCACACCACGCATATCAACGACACCTTCAACTGCTCATTTTCCACTCTAGCATTCAGATCTCCCATCATTACCACATTCCCATTTGCTCTAAATTTCTACAGACACTCATCAACATCATTCCAGAAACACTTCCTTTCTTCTTCATCCCTTTCACTACCAGGCCCATATACACTCACAAATAACTCACGTCCAAATTTCGCTTTCACTCACATCATTCTCGATGACACCTCCTTCCATTCAGTCACACACTGCTGCACTTCTGGGCTCACTAAAAAGGCCACTCCTTTTCTCGCTCTTCCTCTGTCAACACCTGACATCCTTCCAGTCACACTTCCAAACTTAGATTCACCTTTCCCTTCTATCTTTGTTTCTCTCAAAACTAACATATCTAACTCTCTTCTCACAAACATTCTCCCAGTTTCCTACCTTTTAGCCCCACTCGTACAGTATCCACACATTAACAGACCCAATCTTCAGGGTTCGGAGATAACTCAATCCCCCTTTCCTTTCTATGCCCTGCCTCATTGTAGGAACTGATAATACAGAGGAGGAGATCTCTAGACAAAGGCAAAATTGGATTTGGCAGGGAACTTATCAAGCGGCTAACGGATGGATGACAAAGATAATGAAGTGGCAGCTCAGTGATGTAGTGAGAGAAAGAGGCAGACGGAGACCAAGACAGCCGGATGAGAACAGATATTTATTGGGACTTGGTGCAACAGGCAAACAGCTAATAGGTCAGAGTGGGAAAACATGGAGGAGCCCTTTCTCCGGCAATGGCCAGGCTGATGGTTCCCTCGCAATCTCGTGGTATCGGCAAAACAGAAATACTAAAGTGGATGTAACTAAACCACCCTCACCATAAGGAACATATTCAGTCATCTAATAAAGCTGATCAGTTCTGAAAATATGACTTGAACTAACTTACAACAAATCAATCCATCATCTAAGTATAGTGTATCAGTTTTTGTAAGAATTTGAACTGGCCTAATTTACAATGAAACAAACATGTGTAGTGCCACAAATTTAATATTCATGTATGTGTTTAGAGGTACTGTAATTTTAAGTTAGATAGGATGTAACCTGAATACTAGTCTATAAATTCCTATCCTAAGTAATAATTCATATGTTAATGATTAATGTAGGGTTAACTTTATTTTTATATGTATGTATCTCTGTATCTATGCATTGGGTGATGTAATTGTGGATGTTGAGCTATGGGAATTCCTCTGTCTGGTCGAGTAATGAACAATAGATGCGCACAGCTTTTCCCCTTCTTTGTGCGTTGTTGTTGGTTGCCGAGTTTAAACCTTAAACAGAGTAATGATGAGTATACAATTCTTTCCGTATCCTAGTTGTGAAATGTTTACTAATGAAGCTGCTAGAACCCAAATATGTAAGATTAACAGTCAAAAAGGCCTAAATAATGTCATTTGTGAGGATTTAATAGTCCCGCTTGCCTTAGCTGTCACTAGATGGCCTAAGCTGCCCCAAAATTCAAGGCGGGATAGTGGTAAATTCAGTATCTAAATTAAGTAAGGATTGAATCCCAAATTTTCCCCAATCCAATCAAAAGTCCTGGCGTCATGTGTACACCACTAAATAAATTGTGAAGAGAATTGAAACCCACCATATTTCAAAAACACCACCTCATTTGACCTAGCAGTGGCGTTGCGGACGTACCAAGGAAGCCACACTTGAGGCCCAGACGTCGTGTATAATGGACATTGGTTCAGGTGAGCTGTCCACATTTCTCCTTTTCCCCCCCCTTTTTTCTTTGTTTAATCCTTACTTGGCATGGACCATATGAAGTAATATTGTTGAAAGCTTAACGTAGACTTGAGGCCCAGACGTCGTGTATAATGGACGTTGGTTCAGTCCCCAGACACCGTCGACGTCAGTGTGAGCACGAGGCATCCCCGTGGTATTGTCCATAGACGTGAACATACACACTTACACTACCCATGAATTATTTTATAAACCAAATGTAATTGTAATAGTATCATTGATCTATCAAGTCAACTTTTTTTGTAAATAAGGAATAGAAATTTAAAAGTGATGTAATCTGGTAACGGAAAGGCGAACTTCAAAACCATTAACCGTTTTCTTTCTTAAATTAATGTTAGAAAATTAGGAGCGTAGATGGGAACTTAGTGGTTGTGAGCAATAATGTAATATTGAATTGTACCTCGAGGCTAAGCAAGCCCGAGTGATTATGTATTCTTGTTGATTATACAATTTTTGAATTGTACCTCGAGGCTAAACAAGCCCGAGTGATTACGTATTCTTGGTGATTATGCAATTTTTGAATTGTACCTCGAAGCTACACAAGCCCGAGTGATAATGCATTTTTGGTGACTATGTAGTAATGAGGATTGTGAACTATTAATAGTTATGAATTGAAAGTGTTTGTGGATTATCGAGAATTACATGATGAGAGTATACTATTCGGACGAGATTGAACACGAGTAATTATTTTTATTGGTTCGAGGCTATGCCAGCCCGAAAAGACAATCCAAGCTCGTAAACAGGTCCCTGTCTTCAGGCTATTGTCGAGCCCAAGAATAATTGACAAAAGGAAAGTAAGGTACAGTGACCTCATAAATCGCTTGTATGTATCAAATTGTTTTTGCCTGGTGACAATGTTGGAGGAATGATCACCCAAACCATGGTTCTAATGTACAATCTTCTTTCATATCACAAAGGGTCATGTAATTAAAAATGTCTTTTGAAAACCATTATAAAAATTATTAGAGTAAAGTATCTATCATTTTTCTTTCTTGGTGTACCTAATCAAGGAAATTATATCCTCATGCCTAATTCACTCCCCTTCCAATTCAAGATTCCTTCGCTGAGGGAATGACGACCACCTGTTTTACTGACTAAATCTAGGCTCGGCCAAAAACTACAAACGCTACCAAAATTCTCTTAAACAATTATCATCTACCATACCAAGTCAAAATACCACCCCCTCCCCCCTTTTGTTTTATTGAAGTGAATTTTTTTTTCTATTAACCAAGGAGGGGAGACTAAGTCGAGTACCACCTGTATCATCAATGGGTAAGTTGACCAGTACCAACAACCGGTAAGATTATAAATCCGACATTACACTGGATGAACATTAACGGTGGGATTGGAAAAAGCCTACCGTTACACTGGTGGCAATAGCGGTGGGATATTCATCGTTCCCAAATTAGTGGCGTTGGTGAGAAAATGAAGGGAAGTGAATAGCCAAGAGAGTGAGAATGTTAAAGGTAAAGAGAGACATTTCAAAATCTAACTTCTTTTTTTTTTTTGTAAAAATAGTAAATTAGGGTCACCATGTCTCTGTATGGACAGTTGTTTGCTCAGTCGCAGCCGGAAGCTGATCGTCCGTCACAAGTGAGGAGAGATCATGTAACCATTCAATTGGATGAGGCGGAGGAACAGTTCGGTACTACTAACAGAACGCTGCTTTCACACTCGACCCCTTGTTCACACATTATGAATTCCGTTGATCTGGAATGGTGCGCAATGAGCACTGATGTGGGGAGGAGCCCCGTACTTCGTAAACTATGTTCCGCGGCGGAAAGGAAAAGTTGAGCGAGTCCAGACCACACCTATCAGAGCCGTCAGGAACCTTCAACAGTTGAAGCAAATTAATCTTGTAACAGTAGAGAGACTCACCCCATATCAAACCAAATTCATTGCCGTGCCAGTGAGTGAGGAGCCTAAAACCACTTTACTGTTTTACCCACAAGCGCGTTTCAGTCATAATAGTCACCCTTACTTATTACAGATGAATTCAGAGGGCCTAGTCTATTTGCCCCTTAATAATAGCGCCAAACAAGATAAACTGTTTCGGATAGGTACCATTCTAGGCTCATATGAAATCACTGACGACCCTCCTGTAAGTACAGTCAACTCAGTTACCAAAATTCATAATGACCTGATCCCTACCAGTGATCAAACAGATGAAAGCGGAACTCGTGTTCAACGACTCCAAAAGCTAACTGACGAACAGACATGGCCTCACTTAGCTTTAGCTCAACAAGAAGAATTAGCTAACGTAATTCTGCAACACGATCCCCTCTTCATTTTGGAAAAAGGAGAACTAGGAACCATCAGCGGTCCCCCCGTTCACATTAAAGTAGCAGATCCACAGCCCAGCCGTGGACCGATCTATCGATACCCTGAACAAGCTAAACAGGTGATCGCTGAAATGTTGCAAGACATGGAAGAGAGAGAAATTATTGAAAGATCAACAGCTGCCTGGTTATCTCCTATTGTATTAGTTAACAAGCCGGACAGCAGCAAGCGCATGTGTTTAGATTATCGCCACGTGAATCAACATCTAGCCACGGATATCTATCCACTGCCCAGACTGGAAGAATTAGTCAAGCAGGCCACAGGTCATAATTACTATGTGACTCTTGATATGCGTGAGGCATATTTTCAAATCATGCTGGACGAGGAAAGTCATGATTTAACCACATTCAGTGATGGAGTCACACTTTACAGATTTAGGCACTTACCATTCGGACTAAAATGTTCACCAGCCATATTTTCCCGACGAATGCAGGACATTCTTACTCCATTGTTGAAGCAAGGCTGGGTAAAGAATTATTTGGACGATTTGATAATTTGGGCTGATGATTTCCCTATGTTGTTGAGTTGCTTACAGCAACTATTCACTTTACTCACACAGAATGGGGCCAAGTTAAATTTAAGCAAATGTACTTTTGGGTTAAAAGAAGTAACCTTTCTTGGCCATAAAATCTCAGCAGCCAGGAGTACGCTGGACCAAAAAAATATAGAGGCTATCTACAAAATGAAAAGACCCACGAAAGTAAAAGAAGTCTGGAGATTCCTTGGAATGTGCGGGTTCTACCGAAAACAGGTACCTTCGTTCGCAAAAATAGCAGCTCCCCTTACTAACTTAACCAGATCCAGAGTAGCGTTTGAATGGTCAGATGAGTGCCAATCCGTGTTTGATCAATTGAAGTCAAGCTTAGTGAATGCGCCTGTATTGGTAAGAGCCAACGTGACTCGACCATTCATTGTAACCACCGACGCGAGCAACACCCATATTGGTGGCGTATTGAGCCAGATACAACCAGGCAACTCCAACTTGCCTATTGGTTACTTTTCCAAAAAGTTCAATCCTTGCAAGAGAAAATATTCCGCAACTGACAAAGAAGCATTGGCAGTCGTTCTCACATGTCGCAACTTCCACCATTACTTGTGGGGTTCCCACTTTACTATCTTGACAGACCATCAACCGCTTACCAGCATTTTTAAGCGAAAGACCAAATCCCCACGTATGAACCGATGGATTCTCGAGATGCGTGAGTGCAACTACAACGTGCAGTACGTCAAGGGTAAATATAATGTAGTCGCCGATCAACTTTCTAGATCTGTCAGAGCGATATTCCACCAGTCAGAAACCAACTGGCTTGGATTTAGTCGAGACAAGATGAGAGATAAGCAACGAGAAGAACCCATGTGGGATGAGTTAGCTAAGTACTTGCTTAGTGAGAAGCTCCCTGCTAAAAGACTATCGAAAGCTATGTTGAGCCAGTTTGCATTGATTGACGAACTATTATATTTTGCTCGTGAAACAAAGGATGGTAGCATCCAATATTGTTTGGTGATTCCTAAGTCAATCACTAAAGAAGCTATAAAACACGCTCATGAAATCTCAGGGCATCTAGGCCAGAAAAAATCCATTAAGAAAGCCGAAGAACTATTCTATTGGCCAAATCTAAAGGTAGATGTATGCAAGTATGTGAAACAGTGTCCCACTTGTCAGAGATTCAAAGGTGAAACTGGGCTGCAGCAACCTTGGAAAGGTTTCCCGCCTGTAAGTAAACCATTGGAACGTATCGGGATCGACTTGACTGATATGGTTGCTGGAGCTCAGGGCTACCGCTATGTCCTTACTGTGCTAGATCATTACAGTAGGTTTGTGGAATATTATCCTCTCAGAGATAAACATACACAACACATCATACACTGTCTTGGGCAATACTTCACCGACTTTGGGACGCCACAAGGTATCGTGCTGGACAACTGCGGAGAGTTCACGAGTGGAGAGTTCAAGAAGTTCTGCCGGAGGAACCAGGTGGACTTGTTCTACATCACCCCTTATCATCCCCAGGGAAATTCCACCACTGAAAGGATGCATCGGACTATGGAAAGCATCCTAGCATCTCTCTGCAACGGACACCCCTTGCGTTGGCCTCAACTGCTCCAATCGTGCCAAACCGTCATAAATCAAGCGGTGCACTCGAGCACGGGACAACAGCCCTATTATGCCTTCTTCTCACGCCATCCCACTCGCCTCATTGGTACCTTATTACCTTCTGTGGATGCAAAGGAGGACGACCTGGTGATAGCACACACGCTCATCAAAGGTACTAACCAAAAAATGACTAAGCGATACCAGGAGGTGGCCAACAGGCGGAGGAGAGCACAGAAGGTTGGAGTCAATAGCTTGATGTGGGCGAAAAAAGAGACCATACAGCCGGGTACCTGTAGAAAACTGAATGCCAAATGGGACGGCCCATATAAAGTGATTGAAGTGCTGCTAGATGGAAGTGTTTATATCATTGAAAATGTATTTAGTGGAAAAAAAATACAAAGGGCTGATGAAAAGGTAAAACCATATTACGGTACCGAGGAATGGCTCTTAGAACCGTTGCAACAGGAGCTCGCCCCGGAGCCCGAAGATGAGCGATTATCACCGCGAGTGAGGAATGCCCCTCGGAGGCTCATAGAGGAGTGTTAGTTAGAAAAGTAGATAAGTGCATGAGACGAATGTTGTGAAACATAACTGCTTAACGCTATGTTCCGGGTGGACTCATCCCCGAGGAGAGGGTGTAAAAAGGAAAAGAGAGAAGAGTTTCTGTTGGAACCGGGAAGTGTCTTACTTCGAGGGGAGTGATCAATCCCCTCATCTTACAGTTAGCACGGTTTGTGAGGTAGTGGAGTCTTCAGGACAGAATGAGCGCTCACCTCTTGCGGGCGGAAAGCTGGAAACAAAAGGACAGAGTGAATGTGATTGCGAATGGAAGAGTGGAAGGAAGCACCTCCCGTGGTGATCTCACTCTCGAGAGACCCTGTTGAGCTCGGGTGAGCGACAAGCTATACTCCAAAACCTGAGGCTGACTGGGGCATAAATTCCCTCATAACATCCCGTGTAAGAAGTGATCATACCTCCTAATGAAGTGAGTAAGCAACCTTCCGAGGTATGCATCAGGTGTTTAATGTGGACCAACAGGTGCCACCGATTGTGGGGAAAGGTATTCCAATTCAAAGTGTTCATAGCAGTTACAAGAGTAACAACATTCCATCCATGCACATGTCATAGAAGATTGACTTGGGTAAAATTTGTTTTCTGAACGTGGGAGCCGTGTAGTGCCACAAATTTAATATTCATGTATGTGTTTAGAGGTACTGTAATTTTAAGTTAGATAGGATGTAACCTGAATACTAGTCAATAAATTCCTATCCTAAGTAATAATTCATATGTTAATGATTAATGTAGGGTTAACTTTATTTTTATATGTATGTATCTCTGTATCTATGCATTGGGTGATGTAATTGTGGATGTTGAGCTACGGGAATTCCTCCGTCTGGTCGAGTAATGAATAACAGATGCACGCAGCTTTTCCCCTTCTTTGTGCGTCATTGTTGGGTGCTGAGTTTAAACCTTAAACAGAGTAATGATGAGTATACAATTCTTTCCGTATCCTAGTTGTGAAATGTTTACTAATGAAGCTGCTAGAACCCAAATATGTAAGATTAACAGTCAAAAAGGCCTAAATAATGTCATTTGTGAGGATTTAATAGTCCTGCTTGCCTTAGCCGTCACTAGATGGCCTAAGCTGCCCCAAAATTCAAGGCGGGATAGTGGTAAATTCAGTATCTAAATTAAGTAAGGATTGAATCCCAAATTTTCCCCAATCCAATCAAAAGTCCTGGCGTCATGTGTACACCACTAAATAAATTGTGAAGAGAATTGAAACCCACCATATTTCAAAAACACCACCTCATTTGACCTAGCAGTGGCGTTGCGGACGTACCAAGGAAGCCACACTTGAGGCCCAGACGTCATGTATAATGGACGTTGGTTCAGGTGAGCTGTCCACATTTCTCCTTTCCCCCCCTTTTTTCTTTGTTTAATCCTTACTTGGCATGGACCATATGAAGTAATATTGTTGAAAGCTTAACGTAGACTTGAGGCCCAGACGTCGTGTATAATGGACGTTGGTTCAGTCCCCAGACACCGTCGACGTCAGTGTGAGCACGAGGCATCCCCGTGGTATTGTCCATAGACGTGAACATACACACTTACACTACCCATGAATTATTTTATAAACCAAATGTAATTGTAATAGTATCATTGATCTATCAAGTCAACTTTTTTTGTAAATAAGGAATAGAAATTTAAAAGTGATGTAATCTGGTAACGGAAAGGCGAACTTCAAAACCATTAACCGTTTTCTTTCTTAAATTAATGTTAGAAAATTAGGAGCGTGGAAGGGAACTTAGTGGTTGTGAGCAATAATGTAATATTGAATTGTACCTCGAGGCTAAGCAAGCCCGAGTGATTATGTATTCTTGTTGATTATACAATTTTTGAATTGTACCTCGAGGCTAAACATGCCCGAGTGATTACATATTCTTGGTGATTATGCAATTTTTGAATTGTACCTCGAAGCTACACAAGCCCGAGTGATAATGCATTTTTGGTGACTATGTAGTAATGATGATTGTGAACTATTAATAGTTATGAATTGAAAGTGTTTGTGGATTATCGAGAATTACATGATGAGAGTATACTATTCGGACGAGACTGAACACGAGTAATTATTTTTATTGGTTCGGGGCTATGCCAGCCCGAAAAGACAATCCAAGCTCGTAAACAGGTCCCTGTCTTCAGGCTATTGTCGAGCCCAAGAATAATTGACAAAAAGAAAGTAAGGTACAATTACCTCATAAATCGCTTGTATGTATCAAATTGTTTTTGCCTGGTGACAATGTTGGAGGAATGATCACCCAAACCATGGTTCTAATGTACAATTTTCTTTCATATCACAAAGGGTCATGTAATTAAAAACGTCTTTTGAAAACCATTATAAAAATTATTAGAGTAAAGTATCTATCATTTTTCTTTCTTGGTGTACCTAATCAAGGAAATTATATCCTCATGCCTAATTCACTCCCCTTCCAATTCAAGATTCCTTCGCTGAGGGAACGACGACCACCTGTGGTACTGACTAAATCTAGGCTCGGCCAAAAACTACAAACGCTACCAAAATTCTCTTAAACAATTATCATCTACCATACCAAGTCAAAATACCACCCCCTCCCCCTTTTTGTTTTATTGAAGTGATTTTTTTTTTCTATTAACCAAGGAGGGGAGACTAAGTCGAGTACCACCTGTATCATCAATGGGTAAGTTGACCAGTACCAACAACCGGTAAGATTATAAATCCGACATTACACTGGATGAACATTAACGGTGGGATTGGAAAAAGCCTACCGTTACACATGTTAAACGTAACCTGAGAAACGAGCTTCCCCAAAGATTTGACGACCTCATCTATACCACCCAGGTCTAACCTACTCAAACTTAATGAAAGTTATACAAACGCTTTATGCAATGCGTCATAAGAAGAGTGAAATTATAATGATTTTTACAGAACATGAACAGAGGAAGCGGAAAAAAAAAATGAAACAATCATACAACAGGCAACAGGTGTCCTCCATTCATTAAAAATAATCTGCCAAAGTTGTACTTGAACTACTGTAGGTTGAAGTTTGGGGGAAACTAATCTGGGGAAGCGAGTCCCAAAGAGAACCCGCTCAGGGAAAAATGAATTCTGATAGGCAGAAGTTCTGTAAAATGACAGCCTTACAGTCACGCAATGAATCCAACCAGCTGCCTGTGTAAATCGGAAAAAGGCGTGGGAAGGTGGTAAAATGGATGCAAATTCATCTGAGCGTTTGTCATAATAGTACCTGAAAAATAATGCAAGGAATGCGGCATTCCTTTTTACTTGTAGAGGAGGTAGTTGAAATGTAACTGCTGGATCATTAAGTGTGTATTCTGTCGAGTTGTTTTAGTGCAGCCTCTTCACATCCACTCCACAAGGATGGGCAATATTCGTTCTGAGAGATCACATGTCTCTAGTAAATTATAGCTAACTCTACGTCAATGAAGATGGTACGGACTCTACAATAATCCAAATTTTCTTTGGTGCGGTTTTAGCCAGTGATCAAGCGTGAGTGGTACAACTGAAGATACCCAGGTACCCTTAAGCGAAACATGAAGAATTTCAGTACTGGTAGAGGCAGGAGTACTGGTGGTTGCATTAAAGGTAATATGAAGAAGACAATATCTATCTAATAGTACACTGGACATATCTGGTTTTCCTAGCATTAAATGAGACATTATTTTCTCCCCATTCAGTGATCTTAGATATTCTTGATATACGAAGCCTGCTGCGCTGAATTAGGAATTTAATATGTCAAAGTTCGTGGATGAATAGTTAAAATAACCAAGCCTAGCCGACTCCAGCCTCTATTGATGTAAATTAATATATATTGCCTAACCCTACCTGTAGCCTACTTAACCTAACCCTAACGCTCTTTACAATAAGAGCCCCTTATATGATTAAGACTTTAGCTTGGTCATACTTTTGCTTAACACTGGTGGGATTAAGAGCGAATGATTCTGTGTGTGTGTGTGTGTGTGTGTGTGTGTGTGTGTGTGTGTGTAGCTCTCGTGTGATACATTTTATGGCTTTGTCCACAGCTAATAATAATAATAATAATAATAATAATAATAATAATTATTATTATTATTATTATTATTTCCACTGGAAGTGGTTTTTCTCGTACATACAAGTATACATGATTTGCATAATCATGGAGTTCATGATTTACATACATCATTTACGTATGAAGTACAGTACATTCTTTTATAAGTGATATCTGTTTCACAGCCTGTAATGGTTAAACGGAAATACATACTGGTAATACTGTAGTGCACAGTGGTTATGTAAAGGCCAGAGATTTACGTGTTGGTTAATATATATGTTTTTTAGTTAGTATCTGAATATGGTGAGGCGGTCGTTGTTGTTGTTTTTAATATGCGATAGCAACTGATTCCATATTGTTGGTTCTACTACACTTACTGATCTGGCTCCCGTGTCTGTCTTCGTTCACGGAATAAATGGATTATTTTGTTCCCTTGTTGTGCTATGGTTATCTTGTTCACAGTCGGCAGAGGTAGGAAATGTTCAGGATAAATGTTGTGCAGCTTCTTAAATATAGTTGATGCTGTGCTTCAGTTTATCATGTTATTGGTGGACAACCATTGTATTTCTTTGGGGACGGGGGTGACCTGGTCATATTCCCATGTTTTACTGTCTGCTACTCTGGCGGCAAAATTCAGTAGTTTTTGAACTGTGTCCAGTTTTGTTTTAGATTCTGTGCTTCGTAAAATTACAATAACTTAGATGGCTTAGTATTAGTGAGATTACAATTGCTAGGCGAGTTTCTTTTCAAAAAGGAGTGTTTTATCTTGTTGATGTACATCAATGTTCCCATTACCTTTTTACTTAATTCGTGAATGTGTCTACCATAAGTCATGAATCGCTCCATAGACACACCCAGGTTCTTTAAGTTGCAGGTGGGTTGTATTAAGCAGTTATGAAACTGAATGGTAATACTGTTGGGTCATTTTGAGATAAGATGGCATGTTCTTACGAAGATACATTGTGTCTTGTCAGTGTTTAGTAATAAATCATTTTTCATAAAGTATGACCTGACTATGTTTAGGCTTTCTTCAGTATTGTGAATGAAGTCATAGAGCTCATTTAATATACCATTGTGGAGAAGCTGTGTATCATGTGTACTGGACTAGGATGCAGTTATTGATGTATTCGGATATGTCAGTCACATAAATGTTGAATAATATGCGCCCAAGCAAAACAGGAAGAAAACTGTGGAGAGAGAGAGAGAGAGAGAGAGAGAGAGAGAGAGAGAGAGAGAGAGAGAGAGAGAGAGATTGGTCCCCTGGCTGCCGTTCCTCCATATTACACTATAAGAGGGAACACTTTTACAGCCGGTGAGTAAAACAGAGTGGTGGCCATCTTGGCAGTCCAGAGTTTAATGGAAAATAAACAAGTTGGGAATAAAACTCAGGTGTTGATATTACATCAATGCTGATGATATTATTTGTGCTAATAACACGACTAATATATTTTATCATCATCATCAGTCATCACAGTTAAGATATGCATCATCATTTTCGACTTAAGAATAATTAGGTTTGCTTTATCATTTTACTGTTAATGTCTGAATAAAGGACTGCGGTTGCTACTATTATCATTTCGGTAATGAATAAAGCAGATGTGCAGTTTCTTCCTGTGGATTCAAAGAAAACATGCAAACTCCTTACCCTATTCTGCGATATGTATGCAGATTTCTTTGATTTCAATATGCTAACAGTCCCCGATTTCTGATCATTTTTATATTGGGGAAAAGGGTTGGTGGGGTCACGCTCCTCAAATATCACATTACGGATGAAAGTCCATTGCACAATATGTACTAAGATATCAAAGTTATATCTGTCCTACTTTTACCATTTCTGAGAATGTTCAGTTTGGTGAAAGGGGCTGGCGCACTAAGAATAATGGTTGGAAAATTATCTTGTAGTGGAAGACCTTCAGAGTAACTAGACCATCTCACGTGGGAAGTTTCATTTGAATCCTTTGCCCGTTTCTGAGTACTTTTATTTTGGGGAGAGGGCTCACTTCCCAAGGATCATTATGGGGGGGGGGGGTCTTGCTCTGGAAACTTCACATCATGGATGAGAGTCCAAATTGTACCAGGATATTAAACCTATATATGCAATCCTTTCACTGTTAAGAATTTTTAGTTGGTAAGGAGGAACTGACCTCCCTAAAAATAATTGCAGAAAACTATATAATTATAGTGAAATGCATTATCAAGGTACCAGACGAACGGACTTGAGAAGTTTCTTTAATATCCATGATCCTACTTTCCCTTATTTGTGTGTTTTTTTTCTTTTTTTTGGGGGGGACTCACCACGCAAGAAAATCGCCAGGAATGGATATGGTTTCCAAATATTGCTTTGGAGATGGGAGTTGATTGTGCAACATGTTCTCAAATGCCAATATATATATATATATATATATATATATATATATATATATATACATATATATATATATATATATATATATATATATATATATATATATATATATACCATCCTGCATTGCAGGATTGATATACAGGCATACCTCGGTTTAACGATCTAATTGGTTAGGTAAAATCCCATCGTTAGGCAGGGTATCATATATCAGGGTACTTTAAACATGTATTTCAATGAGAACCATTTACCAGCCTTGGGTTTCCCCCAAACCAAGTCCAAAGCCCACCCAGATGAGCTTAAAAACAGGTTTAAAGGCAATCTAAATGGCCTAATAGCTGTCAAGGAAGCTAACCTAAGCCTAACACCTGTATATAACTCAAAAACCAACAAATCAGATCTTAATATCGTCAAATATGTCCAGAAAAAATCAGGCTTCGTAAACTGTACGCCATAATCACAATGTTCACCCCGCATATGGCTAAAACACATTAATCAAAGTCTAAAAACAGTTTATAACGGTTTATAAAGCAACCTAAACACAATTTTAGTTTAAAATATCATCAAAATCGGTAAGAGAAATACAAACCCATCGTTAAACCGGGGTTTGGCCATCGTTAGGTGAGGTATGGTGTAATTTCTACCTCCATCGTTAAGCTGGGGTGTCGCTCTAGGGTATTGTATATTGAGGGATTACAGTCTATATATATATATATATATATATATATATATATATATATATATATATATATACAGTAGAACCCCGGAATTCGTACACAATTCGTTCCTGGAGGCTGTACGAGTTGCGAATTGTTCGAAAATTGAATCATTTTTTTTCCATACGAAACAATGTATTTTGCATTAATCTGTACATAATACCTTTAAAATAATGTAATATAACCTGTAGATGATATAAATGATAATTTTACTGCATCTTACCTGTACTGAGGACAGCTTAAGTGGATGGATGTGGAGAGGAGGAGGAGGGGTGTTAGTTTTGGGAAAGGGAGTCACCTTCCATGAAAACTGTAGGTAACTGCCCTTCTGGTGTTTTTTCTCTTTTCTGTCTCTTTGGACGAGGAGATGCTTGGGATTGGGGAGATGCTTGGGGCTGGGGCATTTCTTTGGATTCTATAATAGTAAAGAACCTGATTATGTACAATTTTCTAACAAAAACGTGTAATTTATCACAAGGTTTAATGGAGCCAGTATGACTGATGCGTTGCTGACGAAAGACAAAATGGGATGGCGACCTATGAGACCGTGTCTCTTAGTGCGTATAGCGGGTCGCTGTACGAAAACTGAAGCGATATTTGGATGAAAAAGCTGTATGAAAACCGAGTTGTACGAGTAGAGAGCCGTACGAATTCCAGGGTTCCACTGTATATATATATATATATATATATAGAAAGAGAGAGAGAGAGAGAGAGAGAGAGACATGCTCAATATTTTTTAATAATACGGCCGTGACAGTCATATAAACACTGGACATGCAAAGTGAACACTGCAAAGTTTTATAAACGCTATCGGGAGAGGAAAATGATACACAGTAGATAGTGCAACACACGAGAATTGAGAAGTGTAATATATGACCCACTCTGTATATATGAGAAAAGAGAAGGTAATATATATATTTATAATATATATATATATATATATTTCATTTATTCATTGCCAGACGCCATGTATCCCAAACAGGGTGGCCAAGGGCTTAGAGTTAATTGTTTTACAGGGAGGGGCACTAATCCTCCACCAACCCCACTTGACACGTAGGGATACCAACAGCATCTGATGTTCCCAGGCAGTCACCCATCCAAGTACTAACCAGACCCAACGTTGCTTAACTTCGCTGATCGGACGGGAAGCGGTGTACGCAACATGGTATGGCCATGTGAAGAATGGTGTGATTGTTAAAGTTCCGAAGAAGGGAGACCTGAGTGAATGTGGTAATTGGAGGGGAATCTCTTTGTCACCGATAGCTTTGAAAGTTTTCAGTAGAGTGTTGTTAAATAGGTTGGAGCCAGTGGTTGAGGGTATTCTGAGGGATGAACAGGCTGGTTTTAGAAAGGGACGTGGTTGCAATGATCAGATATTTATAGTTAGGCATTTGATGCAGCAAGTTAATGAAATGAGAGTACCGTTAAGTCTTTGTTTTGTTGATTTTGAAAAGGCTTTTGATAGTGTTTCGAGAGAGACTATGGGGAAGATCATGAGACATTATGGAATACCAGAGGAGTTTGTGAGGGTCATTATGAACATGCATGAGGACACATTTTGTAAAGTGAGGGTTGATGGTTATCTGAGTGATTCGTTTGAAGTCAAGTCCGGAGTAATTCAAGGTGGTGTTCTATCGCCTTTACTATTTATAATGGTCATTGATTACATTATGAAACGCGTTGGAACAGAAACCGGTGCCAGGTATACTTTGGGGAGAGAACAGGAAACTTTTGGATTAGATTATGCAGATGATATAGTTTTGATTTGTGATGGACCAGAAGAGATGCAGAGAGTGTTGGACTGTTTGGTGAGTGAAGGTCGCAAGGTGGGTTTGGTTATTAATTGTGGAAAAACTGAAATAATCAATATGAATATGGAAAATGCGCAGGAATGTGTAATTGGAGGTATGGTTGTAAAGCAAGTTGATAGGTTTAAATATTTAGGTACTTATTTAGCCAAGGATGGTTCTTTGAACTTTGAATTCGAGGAAAGGTTAAAGAAGGCTACTCAGGCAATGGGAATGCTTAAAAATATTTGGAATAATAACAATTTCTCTGAGCATACAAAAATCAAACTTTATAAGGTAATGGTTAGGAGTATCTTAATTTATGGACACGAGTCTTGGTACAGCACAGTGACTATGGAAAATAAATTCTTGGTGTTTGAAAATAAAGCACTTAGAAGAATATTAGGAGTTAAGTGGTGGGAAAGGATACCAAATAGTAGAATTAGAGAAATAACGGGAGTGCAGCCGATCGATGAATATGTTAGATTCTCACGATGGAAGTGGCTAGGACATGTGTATAGGAGACAGAGAATAGTACGAGGTACACCAGGGTGGGTTGCACTTGGTAGGAGAGGTAGAGGAAGGCCAAAAGAGACGTGGGTGAGGACAATGAGACGGGAAGCTGGAGATGAATGTTGGGGAGATCTTGAGGAGTTAGCACAAGATAGGATGTGGTGGTGTGAGTTCATCGAGGCCCTATGCATCCCCGAGGGTGCCACAGGAAATGATTGATTGATTGATTGATATATATATATATATTCATTTTTTCATTCATTGCCAGACGCCATGTATCCCAAACCGGGTGGCCAAGGGCTTAGAGTTATTTGTTTTACAGGGAAGGGCACTAATCCTCCACCAACCCCACTTGACACGTAGGGATTCCAACAGCATCTGGTGTTCCCAGGCGGTCACCCATCCAAGTACTAACCAGACCCAACGTTGCTTATATATATATATATATATATAAACAAATAAACAAATAACTCTAAGCCCTTGGCCACCCGGTTTGGGATACATGGCGTCTGGCAATGAATGAAAAAATGAATATATATATATATATATATATATATATATATATATATATATATATATATATATATATATATATATATATATGCTTAACTTCGCTGATCGGACGGGAAGCGGTGTACGCAACGTGGTATGGATATATATATATATATATATATATATATGGCCATGGCCATACCACGTTGCGTACAACGCTTCCCGTCCGATCAGCAAAGTTAAGCAACGTTGGTTCTGGTTAGTACTTGGATGGGTGACCGCCTGGGAACACCAGATGCTGTTGGTATCCCTACGTGTCAAGTGGGGTTGGTGGAGGATTAGTGCCCCTCCCTGTAAAACAATTAACTCTAAGCCCTTGGCCACCCTGTTTGGGATACATGGCGTCTGGCAATGAATGAATGAAATATATATATATTACCTTCTCTTTTCTCATATATACAGAGTGGGTCATATATTACACTTCTCAATTCTCGTGTGTTGCACTATCTACTGTGTATCATTTTCCTCTCCCGATAGCGTTTATAAAACTTTGCAGTGTTCACTTTGCATGTCCAGTGTTTATATGACTGTCACGGCCGTATTATTAAAAAATATTGAGCATGTCTCTGGAAAGCACACTCTCCCTTACACTGAGGAAACTCAGACTATTTTTGTTTTTATCAAAACAGCTGATCGGACGTGTGCTTTCGATAGCCGATTGGTATGCCAGCAGCTACTTTTCGGTAATGTTGTTATGACTGCCTAAATGACTTGTGTTCGAATTGTCTGAAACAAATTAAAATCCAACAATCAAAATACCTCTGGCATCAGTATAGCATAAGAAAGCCATCGTTCATAAACATTTTTACATTTTAAAATAAAGATACAACAGGTTAGAAGATGTATAAGATGCCAGAAATAAGATATTATACTGATGAAAGCCACTGGCTCACTGGTAATAATCGAACGATTTGGGTTTGTCACTCGTCACTCCGTGCATATGACACCGGGATTAGCACCACTGAATAGAGAAATGACATGCTTGATCTCATCGAGGATAGAATAATGAAAAACATAATCTTTAATAAGAAGACGGATGGAAGGATAATTCCGGTAAAAATGAGGATGTGGGAGGAGATAGGTAGTGCCTTGAATGCAGATGATTTGGGTCCACCAGTTTAGATGTGTGCCAAAGCTTTGTAGTGTTACGTATGTGCTGTCACGTTTTCTTTGCAGCTTACAGTTCTGTCACTGGGGATTCATTACATGGCCTATAACATGAAAGCTTAAAATCCATGTAAAATTTTAGAAACATGAAATTGTATACTAATGAAATTAGATACCTTATTATGATTATGTGAAGATTATTTCCAAAGAATAAAAGAAAACTAAGGTTGCAACTTCAGTTCTCTCAGACAGGCCAGGGTTTGTTGAGCTTAGTTTGTGTAAACCCCATAAATGACCCATGAAGCAGTACTGGTACCATTGTCATGAAAGAAGGATGCCAAGGTTATGATGGAAGAAATGCTTTCTTAATGTTTAGGTCCAATATATACTTGGCTGTGATTTTCAGATGGCATTTTTCTAATTTCTGGCCATACTGGTCTCATCTTGGTGGTGAACGTCTTTTTTTTCTAGGTTTTTGTATGATTTGGTGGTTCATGTGATGGAAATTTCCAGTAGCTGAGATATACTTCTTACTCCAAAAGTAGTCAATTATAAGCCATTTATGGCAGCAATACTTAACCTAACCTAGCCTCCAAGCAAATCAGTCTAATCAAAACAAATTCCAGTTTTACCCTAGTGATTTACATCACATATCCTGAGGAAACAAGAGCAGGAACAGGAGAGCACCTGTTACTTTCAGAGAAGTTGAGGCAAAACAGAATTGCCAGGCAGCAACTTTGGGTAGATTAAATAATGTTATCTCCATTACTACTGATTTCTGACACGTGTCACAGAAGGAATTTAACTGCTGGTATAAAACATTCCCTGAAAAAAAAAGCATCTGTTATAGGCTGAAACAAGATTAATACCGTGCAGATTTTCATGTTTATTAACATTTATCCAGAAAACGAGATAAAATGCTGGTGTATATCACAGTGGTAATCAGGACTCAGATTGCAGTTAATCAATGCTGGCTAGGTTAGGGAGGACAATGGTGTGAAATTATGAGCCAATTTAGTGTAAAAGGGACATAGTTTTCATTTGTAGTGTTAGAATATGCAGTTTTTCTCATTCAAGTTTCCATTATGTGCTTGAAATCCCACTACGTGGCAGGACTATCCGATATACTGGATCATCGGATTTATCGGATCAGGCTTCCCCCAGTAGATTTGTTACAGTGAGGTTCTTCAGTACTGTAAATGGATATGGTAATGTTAGAGTAATTCATTCATGCAACACGTCACAAAACAAACTTCATAATGATTCCAGAAACATATACCTCTTGAAACGGTTTGTTTAATGTGATACAACTTGTTATACACAGTAACTACAAATTTTGCCCATTATACAATGGCTCAATAAATTTTAGCCTGCATATCAATGGGGGGGGGCTGGTAGCAATGGGGCCCTAAGAAACTGCTTAGTCTATTTATGTAAGGAAACGACTCTGTAATATAACTGTAATCCTTACTTCCTGAGCAACGTTCCTCATTACAAAGTAACATATTTTTTCAAAGCAAAGTAAGTAGCAAGTAAGAGGAGGAGCAGGGATATTTTCCACATTTGTGGTGGTGGCTTCCCTCCTGAAGAGTTGGACTGCCAAACTGAAGGAATATTGGCCTAAATCAAGAAGGCTTTTGAATCACCACCATATGACAATGGCTGTGATGGACCTATCTACTACTACTACTATCTACAGCCCGACGCCCTAATCCCGCAAAGGGTGGCCGCAGACAAAACGCCTCCAAGTCGCTCTGTCACCCACCATTTGACTACGCTCTCCCCAACTCACCCCCCCCCTCCCTCATATGCCTCTCAACTCCATCCCTCCACCTCATCCTCGGTCTACCTCTCCCTCTCCCTCCCTCCTCCTCACCTACATACACCCTCTTAGTCAGTCTTTCATTCTCCATTCTCTTCACATGTCCAAACCACCTCAGTGTATTTCTCTTAATCCTATCAAACACATCCACATCCACCCAACAGCGTTCCTTCACTTCTTCATTCGTCATCCTGTCCCTCCACGTCACTCCACATGCTCCTCTCAAGTAACTCATTTCCACTGCTCTCATTCTTGACTTGTTCCCCTCTTGCAAGGTCCATGCCTCGCTTCCATACGTCAGGGTAGGGATCACAATACTATCATGCAGTGACTTCTTAACTTCCATACTCACCTCCCTATTTCTCATCACTGCTTTCAGTGAACCAACAACCTTCCTTCCCTGCTCTACCCTTTCACGCACTTCATCCCCCAAAGTTCCATCCTTATTCATCACACTACCCAAGTACTTGAATGCACTCACATTCTCCATATCCTCACCATCCAACCTCACTGCACACTCTGTGACTTCATTCCTCTCAAACACCATAACTTTACTTTTGTTTACATTAACTTTCAGATTCCTCCTCCTACACACTGTCCCAAATTCATTCACCAAACCTTGCAAACTCCCATTCATCTTCACTCAATAGTACTGTATCATCAGCAAACAGCAACTACGTGATGGTAGTATATTATTCTTCCCTCGGTAGCCCTTTTTTCAAACTTCATTTCTGACCCACTTCTCTATACCAGTAACTTGTTTATAGAGAATGATACCAAAAGATTTTCACGTGATTTCAAAATGTTGTTGAAAACAATTTTGGCCACCCCTTTTGGAGTGAAGGTGTTTAGCATTACACAAAGAATCAGACATGTTCTTGTAATATTGTCATAAAATGACGTCAAGAATCCATTTTCTGCATCAAGTCCTGGGACACCTTGTATACTGAAGCTCTGCAACATTTCTTTGCATGATGTGAATGAGGGAAGACTAACATTTTCATATCAAATATTTCAACATGTAATGTTTCAGCACTTTATAAAGTACTATAAATATATATTCACAGTACTTACAGCCTCAAAGTGTAAGTATAAATATACATGACATAGTCTTTTTTCTATTTCATGCTATAAAGGGAGTATTGTCATACAGCTTTCAGTAAAAGACAAATTTGTTTTTAATTTATTTTCATCAGGTTCAAATACTTAAGGCATAAAGATATTAAGTATATCTACAGTACAGTATCACACATTCATTAACATATTTTGACAAATCATATTTAGTATACATTGCTTGTAAATCACAGAAAATGGTAATACAGTATGAAGTTTTTTTTTTTTTTTTTATGTGAGAAAGAAGGAACCAAAGGCAACGAGCCCGCAAAACTGTTCCTTCCAAGAGAAAAACAAAATACAAGAGAGAGCCAAATTCAAGATCCGATCATTTCGAGATGCCTGGACACACTGCGTTTGAAAGACTGGAGATCATAGGAAGCAGGAAATACAGACAGAGGGAGACAGTTCCAGAGTTGACCTGTTGCATAAATGAAGGACTGGGAGTAACGGTTAACTCCTGCATTAATGAGTTGCACAGAAAAGGGATGAGAGTTTGCTGCTAGACGGGTGCTACGCGCACGTTGTAGGGGTGGATTAATGCATGCAGACAGTTAGAGGAGCAGTGACCATTGAAGTAGCGATAAAGGAGATAAAGATGCAACTGTGCGGCGAAGAGACAGAGGTTGAAGGGGGTCAGTAAGAGGAGGAGAGTACATGAGGTGAAAAACCTTTGACTCCACCCTATTGAAAAGAGCTGTATGTGGGGAGCCTCCCCGCACATGAGAGGTGTACTCCATGCAGGGGCGGATAAAACCCATGTATAGAGTCAATAACTGTCCAGGGGTAAAGAAGGAACGGAGTCGGCCTAGCACACTCAATCTCTTGGAAGCAGATTTTACAAGAGATGTAATATGATCTATCCAAGATAAGTCCCGAGTAAATGAAACCCCAAGCATGTTCAAGGATGATGCAGTAATAAGCTGATTATTATTAAACATTAGTGGGTATACATGTTGAAGATTTTGTCGGGTTGATAGGTGCAAAAACTGAGTATTTGATGCATTAAACACAACCAGATTATTTTTACCACAGTCAGAGATACGAGCCAAGTCAGACATTAGGTGTGCCATAGCCTCATCCCTTGTTTGTAAGGTCTGTTAAAAAGTGTATATACTGGACATGTATAGAAGGCAGTGGCTGCAGTTACTTAAAACACCCTTCCCTTAGGCTCATGTTGTCTTTGCCACCATTTTCTGCTATCTGATATTAGTGACAATGTAGCTATGACAAGTTTGACATGCTTTTGTAAACTGCTCAATACAACTGCTTTCAAATCATGAGGACAACTAAAGAATCACAGGGTATTAAACAAATCAGTGGAAATGGTTACATAACAAGAGATGGCAGTTTTCTGGCATCCTGATACGTTAAGAGAGATGCATGCCAGGCTCACCACACATATACATACTCGTAATCATAAAAATCTTATTTAGCCATCCAGTATCCAATTTGTCCCCATCAGGAATGTACAGACACAAGGCAAAGCTATTCTATAGTCCTGTACACATTAAACATAAAGCTAATCCCATATTACCTCTTGTGGGTCAAAGGGGCCCAAAGCCAGGGTACTATAATCCAGAACATATATGAGTGATCTGCCAGTATTTTTTGAAAGGGGAAGAGAAACTATATATATAGGCTACTTTCAGCCAGCTTAAACCTTTGTGTAAAGCTAGGATTTAACTCACAATGCCACTTCATGAGATACAGATAATTGATGAATGACGGTTGGCCAAGTGTTTATACAGATAACTGATAAATGGTTGTCGGTCGGCCGTGCCTATACAGATAATTAATAGATGGTTGCCGATGGGCAAAAAATGAGCATTAGAAGTGTTGCAATAATTAGACTCTGCAACTTTTCCCATTGCACCTGATCTTTCCAAACCGGAGTAATACTGTCCAGCAATAATAAAATACATCACCTGTCCCATAGCTGAAGGGATATTACACTGTTGCTACCACTACAGTCCTAGTGGTGACTTTCCTAAGCTCAATACAATAATCTAGTATGAGCAGTATACTCTTCTTTTAGCTTCAGGAGCATCTGCATGAATGACAAGCCTTATGATTTCCTGTAACCAAAGAAAATATTTACAATGCTGGTTGATAATCATTTAAGTACCTTAAATAATGGGATGATAGGGAACTACTATGGTGCCCCTATTATCTTTGTATAGACAGAAATGCAGCATCCATCCAGGAACTAGACCTCCACACTTTTCCTTTCTTCTTGCCGTGGTGAGGCACTGTCTACCATCATGGAATATTCATTCACTGAACAGGATGGCCCTGCAGGGGTAGTTGCTTGACTGCAGTTGATTTGTCTGCTTCGCCATACAGGCATTACTCTACTGTATTACAGCAGAAAAGCAACAACAACAGAAATAATATAAAAGACATCCCTGGACTGAAAAGGTGAGCAGAACTAATTAGTCCTCATAATGCATTTCAAGAGAGAGGCATACGATGTGGACAGCATCCACACCATTTTTTCCTTTTAGGTCATAAGGTGGATGAATTATCTGCCGTTCAGCATTTCCTGCCAGGTCCTGTACAGCACTTCCATCCACTTCATTCTCCTCTCCTGCAGGAGTGGGTTGGGGGAAATGTAACTCTTACTATTAGCTGAGGAATGTTAACAGGATAAGTATAACCTTCATAAGAATAAAGGTTAATACTTCACTTGTATATTAGCTAGCTCGCCTTTCTCTTGCAAGTGGTATCTGTCCTTGGACTGTGTCAATAAGTTGGACAACACATTCCTTGCTGAGGCCAAACCACATCAGAAATTCTGTGTTGGTCATAGCCTCTAAAGGGTTCATTCTGTTAACAACAGTCCAATGTCGTACACGAGGTTGGAGACACTGAAGGTCTCCCAACCGCTGAAAATGTGGATCCAAGCTAAGATAATATTGATATTAGCTTGATGCATGATGGCAGTAAATTAACAACACTGGATAGACATCAGATTCCTTGCATTATATTTTTGGTAATGACAGCAAAATTCAGAAGCATCAGTGTAACTAACAGTTCTAACTTGCTTTAATCAATTCTACTGTGCATATTAGAAAATAAAACAGTTCTTTGGACAGGTTGCCTTGTAAAATGAGTTTCTGTTTGGTCTAATTTGTTTCAATCTTTTTACTTTTGCTTGTTACAAAATTGTTTAAAAATGTAAATGTTGTCCCTTGCACAAACATTACCTTGTTAAGTGTGAGCTGTTGTTTGGTTTGTGTCTAGCAATGCTTGTTGTTACTTTAACAGGCTCAGTTAAGACGGTTCTACAATTTCCAGAATAACATAAATCATTTAAAGGAGTTTGGTAACATAATATTACTGTAAACATACCTGTAGGTTCTGCCAGTGTCCATAACAACTTAGTATTTATTTAGAGCTAACCCTGTATTTCATATTTTTACCAATATTTTCTCAACCATTCACATCTGTACTGTACGCAGGATATGGTATTATCAGTACAAGCTTCTGCAGTATGTTGCATCATTGACCAGGAACATCAATCTTAGGAAATTCATTTACACACAATTTAAAGCAGACTCTTTCTTGCAAACTAAAATCAATTGTGGTTTAGAACACGGAGTCCTTTTATGACTGATATTATTTTCTGTGGGTTTGTATGACAGCATATATTCTAACATGCTCCCTTAAAAAGAAATAAGTACTGCATTAACATTACAGTGAACATCTAAATAATATGTTTGCAAAGAATTGGTGATGAATGGTAGCTAACTTATAAAACTATGTACACTCAATCCTTAAGTAACACGTGGTTGAGTAACACGTTTTTGTTCTAACACGGTCAGCATAATGAGACAAGTCGTGTCAACACGCGGAAAAACTCGAGCTCACGCGGGAAGTCAGCTGGCCTGGGGACGAAATTTGAAAGCCGCGCGCTATGACGTCACCCTCTAACCTCTGGGTACATTTCCTGGGTGTATATTTCCATTCTGTATGGGTATTTATCTCAGTACCACAGCCAGCCACCTCAGCCAAACAGCCCTAGTGAGATGGGATAGATTAGGGTAGGTTAGGTTGCTGAAATTTTGCCTGGGAAGCACAGTGGGCATATTTTCATGAAAAACCTATGGTTAGTTTTGAAACGAATGGGCAAGCGTTGTTCCTGGCTGAGGGTTCCTGGTGGTTTTTATGAATACGCATACAGAATGGAAATATGTTTTCTGGGCAAACTCAAGGCCGAACGGTTTGACGAAATTTATGGGTTTCGGCAATTTCAGGGGACAAAATGGAACAACAATGTATGCTAATCAGAAAGAAAGAAAGAAAAAAAAAAATCCTTGCGTTCTCGTAAGTTACAGTTCAGTTCCACATTCTTCGTTTGATTTCATGCTTCCCAACACATTTTGGACCAACTGGCCATATGGTTATCAGTCCTTTCTCATGCCTCATCTAGTTCTTACCCACAATTATCATGGATTTTGCAGTTTTAAGGAACGAAATGGAATGAAAATGTTTGCTAATTAGAGGAAAAGTTACTCTTTCGTCCATGTGTTATCATAGCATTCAGTTCCACATTCTTCGTTCGATTTAATGCTTCCCAACACTTCCAACTAACTGAGCATACTGTTATCAATCCTTTCTCATGCTTCACCTAGTTCCACCCCACACTCATAATGGGTTTCGCAGTTTTAGGGGACGAAATGGAACGAAAATGTTTGCTAATTAGAAAAAAACACTTTCGTCTATGTGTTCTTGTTAGTGTTCAGTTCCACATTTTTCGTTTGGTTTCATGCTTCCCAACACATTCAGGACCGACTGAGCATACGGCTATCAAGTCCTTTCTCGCGTCTCACAGACTCTACCTCACAGTCATATGGGTTTCGAGTTTTAGGAGACGAAACTGAACGAAAATGTTTGCTAATCGCACACACACACACACACACACACACACACAAAATACTTCTGCTCGTGTAAGTGAGCATTCAGTTTCACATTCTTCGTTCTTTTTCCTGATAGTCTTATGTTTGTCGGATTACTTCTGGGAGGTAAATAAACGTTTCATACTATATCTGTTTCCCCCGTCGTTTTAAGTTGTATTCCGTTGTCAACTTGTTTGACACATCAGGGTTACGGCGAAATTAGGGCCTGTCCTAACCTAAGTGTTTAAACTTGACCTAACCTAGCTTAACTATACCTTATAATTTAACCTAACCTAACGTAGCATCCAGTTGGGAAGTTGGGAGACGAAAATCACCTTTGAGTACATCAAGACAATCATGTTATGGCTTAAGGAACGTGATGATAAAAAGTGGGAAATTTTTCAGCAGGAAAAGGTAATTTACCACCCTGAAAATAGTCAGAAAAATACAGAAAACAAACTGGAGGAATATGAACTGAATTGGTAAGGTTCTTCCACTGCTTTAAGCGTACAAATACCAAAATGGCAAAAGAAAAAAAGAAAAACCATAGCATAAAAGAAAGCACCATCATAATGATTTGGAAGGACAGGGAGAAGATAAAGATCGTGCGTAGGAAGTGATGCAATCCTGGCAGCTGTGAAGGTTTATATGTTGTCCTGAAACTGACTGAGAAGCTTATAGGGCGTTATGTGGAGCGTCAGAGAAAGCAAACTCTCACTTTTACCCCTTTTTACCATCTTACCCCACGTATTTACCTCCACCTATACGCACCATCAGGTAAAACACTGAAAGAGATATAACTGTTGTAATTAAAAACATCAGTGGTATTAAAAATGGCATTAACAAAAACAGAAGTTGGACTGGGTCAACACCACCTCCACTGAGTACCCTTTTGTTGATACGTAGCTCCACGGTATTTTACTCCCGCCCCCCAACCCCAAAGTTGTTGTCAAAGTTTCGCCTTCTCGTATCATGTGGCCTTCGGGAGAGACGTTAGGCTGTATAGTTAGACTAAAATTTACGGGTCTGGCTGTTTTAGGAAACAAAATGGAGCGAAAATGTTTGCAAACCAGAAAAAAGGTACTCTTTCATCCATGTGTTCTCCTGAGTTAGTGTTCCGTTTCACATTCTTCGTTCGGTATCGCTCTTCCCAACACATTACTCTTCGTTCGGTATCGCTCTTCCCAACATATTTCGAACTGATTGAGCAGTTTAGCCATATGTTTAGTTTATCAGAAATGCGTTGGGAAACGCGATATCAAACGAAAAATGTGAAACTGAATGCTAACTCACGAGAACACACGGATTAAAGTAATTTTTTCTTGTTAGTAAAAATTTTCGTTCTATTTCATACTCTAAAACTGCCAGACCCATAAATTTTTGTCTAACCATGTGGCCTAAGGTCTCTCCTGAAAGCCACATGATATGAGAGAAGGTGAAACTTTGACAACAACATTGGGATTGGGGGATGGGAAGAAAATACCGGGGAGCTACGTATCAACAAAAGGGTACCCATCCCAACTTTTATTTTTGTTAATGCTATTTTTAATACCATTGATGTTTTTAATTACAACAGTTATATCTCTTTCAATGTTTTACCTGATGGTGGGTGCAAGTGGGGGTAATTTACGTGGGGTTAGGTGGTAAGAAGGGGTAAAAGTGAGAGTTTTGGAAAGTTGCCAGAACACATTGTACTATTATACATGTAAACATATTGTCTGAGTGACGCGGATTTGGGTACCACGGTCCTTGTCCAGTCCCTATTGCCCGCGGTACTCAAGGATTGAGTGTATATCATATGTGTGCTGCAATTTATTTTTAATATCGTGTAGGTAACACTGCAAAATCACTGTGGGCTGCCTGCCATACTGATATCAGACTATTTACTATACCTTAACGACAATAACTGAAGTATTCATCAATATTGGCGTTTCGTCCTCAGTTATAACATTCTCAAGGTAAATAAGCTGTGCAAGAGGTTGGATAATCAACGATAACATGTTATTAATCTTTAAAGTATGAACATACAGAATCAAACTGCCTGAGCGGTACTTACACAAACACTGATGTTGATGTTCTAGATGTTGCGATGGTCGAGGTGCAGGGTCGTAAAAATACCGTGAAGTGCTTCATTTTACACTTTACACATCTTCCAGAGATGCTAATATTTTGGTCACCAATGTGGTCTATCGTTTATATAGTGACAGTATTTTCAAAGGAATATGACACAATTAAGAATATTGAGTGCACTTGTAAGCCAGCCTACCCGTCTCAAATTTGTTGTCTGTATTCCAATAATATTATAGTGTGAGTGTGATTGCCCCGAGTTTAATATTAACAAACAAAGTATAGCAACATCTGAGAGACACTCTTTTTGTTTTACTAATACGGCCGTGAATGATAGTTTTATAAATTACGTAAAATATTTTTGGTGAAGAGAAAGAAACTGAGGAGATGGAAGGAGCACTTTGAGGAATTGTTGAATGTTGAGAGTGAGAGCATAAGTGGTTGGGGAATGGCTGGGAGAAGAAGAAATGAGAGGAGGGAAGAAGAGATCAGTAGGGCGGAAGTAGTGGAAGAAATGAAGAAGATAAAGATGGGAAAGACCCCAGGAATTGATGGAGTGTGTGGTGAAATGCTGAAGTGGAGTGGATATGGAAGTTGTGTAGATTGGCTTGGGAAGAGGAAACGGTTCAGGAGGATTGGAAATCAGGTATAATTGTTCCTTTATACAAAGGAAAAGGGGAGAGAGAAGTATGTGGTAACCATAGGGGTATTTGCCTTCTTAGTGTGACTGGAAAAATATATGGTAGAATACTCATTGATAGGGTTAGGCATATAACAGAGGAGCTAGTTGCAGAAGAACAAGGAGGATTTAGGAAAGGAAAAGGGTGTGTAGATCAGATAGGCTATTTGTTCTAAGATGTTTAGTGGAGAAGTATCTTGAGAAGGGAAAGAAAGTGTATGCTGCCTTAATGGACATAGAGAAAGCTTATGACGGAATAAATAGGCAAGGTATGTGGAAGATATTAAGAATATATGGAGCGGAGGGGAAATTGTTGAGTGCTGTGAAAAGCATGTACGAGGAAGCTAGGGCA
>NC_136967.1:36040031-36080031 GCF_032717465.1 Coenobita brevimanus
TTCTATATGCTAACAGTCCCCGATTTCTGATCATTATTATGTTTGAGATATGGCTGACCCTCCAAGAAGCACGGGGGGGGTGGGGGATCACTCTTCCTGCTTCCTAAATATCGCATTACGGTTGAATCCTTTGTACACTATATACTGAGATATCAAAGCTATAGCTGCCCTCCTTTCACGATTTATGAGAATTTGAAATTTGGTGAGGGGGACTGGCCACACTAAAAATCATGGCTGGAAACTGTATATTGTAGAAGACAATCAGAGTAAGTAAACGAACTCATTTGGGAAATTTCATTAAAATATTTTTCCTATTCTGATTATTTTTACATTCCGGAGGGAGCAGACTCTGCAGATTCACATAATGGATGAGAGTCCATGGTACAACTTGTACTTAGGTATCTAAGTCAGATCTGCCTCCCTTTCACTGCCTCTGAGAATTTTTTATTTGGTGAGTGGGAGGCTAAACCTCCTAAAAATAATTGCAGAATACTTTAAACAGTGGAAGGTATTATCAAGGGACCAGAAGTACTGACATGAGAAGTTTTGTTGAAATCCATCTGCTCACATTCTAGTTGTGATGTTCTTTTTATTTTTGGGAGAGGGGTTGACCCCCCAAAAAACATTAAGGATGAGTGTCCACTGTGCAACATGTACTAAAATGACAAACAGTATCTGCCCTCTTTTCACTATTTCTGAAGTTTTTTTTTTTTTTTAAATAGTGAGGCGTTGCTGGTCCCCTTAAAAATCATGTTTGGAAATTTATTTGTAGAAGAAAACCTTCCCAGTATTCAGCCGAACTCACCTGGTAAGTTTAATTCAGTTCCAAGAAATAGCCTAGGAAGAATTGAAACACCCCCCCCCCCCCACACACACACAGGTTGAACATGGCGCAACGGTATAGGGCACATTGCAGGGAAATGATACCATCCTGCATCACAGGACTGATAAACATACGAGTATTACCCTCTAACATATACAGAGTAATTTATTCGAGTATATCAAGCTTCTCAATCATCGTGTGTTGAACTGTCTGCTCTGCATAATTTTTGGTTCCCTATAACCTTTATAAAACTTTCCAGTACATACATTTCATGTCCAGTGAGTATCTGTTTGAACAATAGTTTAATGAATTACCAAAAATGTCCTTTTTCCTTACAACACAGAACCAGTGAGATCAATTATACAAGTACATATACCCCCCCCCATTATGAATCGAATGTGCTATAATCCTGAGTGTGTGTGTGTGTGTGTGTGTGTGTGTGTGTGTGTGTGTGTGTGTGTGTGTGTGTGTGTGTGTGTGTGTGTGTGTGTGTGTGTGTGTGTGTGTGTGTGTGTGTGTGTGAATGCAGCCAAAATTGTAAAAAGAATTTTGATGAAGCCTGCTAGGATAATTGCAATTGGGTCCCAGATGGGCCATTCTTACTTTGGTTTCAGCTGATAATTTCTGAAGGGGTGCTTTCGACCCAAATGATTGTCCCGATTGGTGTTCCAAATATGAGCACGTGGAAGAGGAGGTGAATAATTTAGTCAAAGACGCGGATGGGCATTAGGTAATTTCCATGGAGCTTGGTGGGTCTTTGAAGAGAGAGAGAGAGAGAGAGAGAGAGAGAGAGAGAGAGAGAGAGAGAGAGAGAGAGAGAGAGAACACATCCACAATTCGATGTCTGCTACCTCATTGATGCAAGGAACGAACACCTTCATTCAACAGAAACTGGTCGTTGCTGTGGTGGTGGTGGTGGTGTTAGTTGCATTGATGATGGTGGTGGTGATGGTAGTGGTAGCTGTGATGATGATGGTTGTGGTGGAAGCTGTGGTGGTGGTGGTGGTGGCAGTTGTGATGATGATGATGGTGGTGATGATGGTAGTTGTGATAATGATGGTGGTGGTGCTTGTGATGATGATGATGGAGGTGGTAGTGGTGGTGGTGGTAGCTGTGGTGATGGTGGTGGTGATGATAGCTGTGATGATGGTGGGGGTGGTGGTGGCAATGATAATGATGGTTGTGGGGGCAGCTGTGGTAATGATGGTGGTGGTGGTAGTGGCAGCTGTTGTGGTGATGGTGATGGTAGCTGTGGTGGTGATGGTGATGGTAGCTGTGGTGGTGGTGGTAGTGGTAGCTGTGGTGATGTTGGTGGTGGTTGTAGCTGTTCTGGTGGTGGTGGTGGTTGTAGCTGTTCTTGTGGTGGTGTTACTGATAGCTGTGACTATGATGGTGGTGTTGGTAGCAGTGGTGGTGGTGGTGGCAGCTGTGGTGGTGGTGGTGGTGGAAGCTATGATGGTGGTGGTGATGGTGGAAGCTATGATGGTGGTGGTGATGGTGGAAGCTATGATGGTGGTGGTGATGGTGGAAGCTGTGGTGGTGGTTGTGGTGGAAGCTGTGGTGGTGGTTGTGGTGGTGGTGGTGGTGGTGGTGGTGGTGGTGGTAGCTGTGATGATCATGGTGGTGGTGGTAGCTGTGGTGGTGGTAGTTGTGATGATGATGGTGGTGGTGGTGGTGGTGGAAGCGGTAGTGGTTGTGGTGGTACCTGTTATGATGAAGATGGTGGTGGTAGTAGCTGTGGTGGTGGTAATGGTGGTGGTAACTATGATGATAATGGTGGTGGTGGTAGCTGTGGTGATGGTGGTGGTGGTTGTAGCTGTTCTGGTGTTGGTGTACAGATAGCTGTGACTATGATGGTGGTGTTGGTAGCAGTGGTGGTGGTGGTGGCAGCTGTGGTGGTGGTGGAAGCGGTGGTGGTGGTGGTGGTGGAAGCTGTGGTGGTGGTTGTGGTGGAAGCTGTGGTGGTGGTTGTGGTGGAAGCTGTGGTGGTGCTGGTGGTAGCTGTGATGATGATGGTGGTGATGGTAGCTGTGGTGGTAGTTGTGATGATGATGGTGGTGGTGGTGGTGGTAGCGGTAGTGGTTGTGGTGGTAGCTGTTATGATGAGGATGGTGGTGGTAGTAGCCGTGATGGTGGTGGTAGCTGTGGTGATGGTGGTGGTGGTAGCTGTGGTGATGGTGGTGGTGGTGGTAGCTGTGATGATGATGGTGGTGGTGGTGGTGGTGGTGGTGGTGCTGACAGTGATAATGATGGTTGTGGGGGCAGCTGTGGTAATGATGGTGGTGGTGGTAGGTGTGATGGTGGTGGTAGTGGTAGCTGTGGTGGTGGTGGTGGTGGTTGTAGCTGTCGTGATGGTGGTGGTGGTAGTTGTGGTGGTGGTGGTTGTAGCTGTTGTGGTGGTGGTGGTACTGATAGCTGTGACTATGATGGTGGTGGTGGTGGCGGCGGCAGCTGTGGTGGTGGTGGAAGTTGTGGTGGTGGTGTTGGTGGTGGTGGTAGCTGTGATGATGATGATGGTGGTTTTGGTAGTTGTGATGATGATGGTGGTGGTGTTGGTAGCAGTACTGGTTGTGGTGGTAGCTGTGATGATGATGATGATGGTGGTGGTGGTAGCTGTGGTGGTGATGATGGTGGTGGTGGTGGTGGTATCTGTGATGATAATGGTGGTGGTGGTAGCTGTGGTGATGGTGGTGGTGGTGGCTGTGATGATCGTGGTGGTGATGGTGATGATGGTGGTAGCTGTGTGGTGGTGGTAGCTGTGGTGATGATGGTGGTGGTAGCTGTGATGATGATGGTGATGGTAGCTGTGATGATGGTGGTGGTGGTGGTGGTGGTGGTGGTAGCTGTGTGGTGGTGGTAGCTGCGGTGGTGGTGGTGGTGGTGGTTGTAGCTGCTGTGGTGGTGGTGGTACCGGTACTGATAGCTGTGACTATGATGGTGGTGGTGGTAGCTGTGGTGGTGGTGGTGGAAGCTGTGTTGGTGGTGGTGGTGGCGGAAGCTGTAACGGTGGTGGTACCTGTGATGATGATGGTGGTGGTGGTGGTAGCATCAGTGGTTGTGGTGGTAGCTGTGATGATGATGATGGTGGTGGTGGTAGCTATGGTGGTCGTGATGGTGGTGGTACCTGTGATGATAATGGTGGTGGTGATAGCAGTGGTGATGGTGGTGGTGGTAGCTGTGATAATGATGGTGGTGGCGTTAGCTGTGGTGGTCGTGGTAGTGGTAGCTGTTGTGGTCGTGGTAGTGGTAGCTGTGGTGATGGTGGTGGTGGTACCTGTGATGGTGGTGGTTGTGGCTGTTGTGGTGGTGGTGGTATTAATAGCTGTGACAATGATGGTGGTGGTGGTAGCTGTGGTGGTGGTGGTGGTGGTTGTGGCTGTTGTTGTGGTGGTGGTGGTGGTGGTGGTGGTGGTTGTGGCTGTTGCGGTGGTGGTGGTGGTTGTAGCCGTTCTGGTGGTGATGGTGGTGGTGGTGGTTGTAGCCGTTCTGGTGGTGATGGTGGTGGTGGTGGTTGTAGCCGTTCTGGTGGTGATGGTGGTGGTTGTGGCTGTTGTAGTGGTGGTGGTACTGATCGCTGTGACTATGATGGTGGTTGTGGTAGCTGTGGTGGTGGTGGTGGTGGCAGCAGCTGTGGTGGTGGAAGTTGTGGTGGTGGTGGTGGTGGAAGTTGTGTTGGTGGTGGTAGCTGTGGTGATGATGATGGTGGTGGTGGTAGTTGTGATGATGATGGTGGTGGTGGTGGTAGCAGTAGTGGTGGTGGTGGTAGCTGTGTCGATGATGATGGTGGTGATGGTAGCTGTGGTGGTGGTGATGGTGGTGGTGGTGGTGGTAAATGTGATGATAATGGTGGTGGTGGTAGCTGTGGTGATGGTGGTGGTTGTAGCTGTGATGATGGTGGTGGCGATGGTTGGTGGTGGTAGCTGTGGTGGTGGGGGTGGTAGCTATGATGGTGGTGGTGGTGGTGGTGATGGTTGTAGCAGAGGTGGTGGTAGTATTTGTGGTGGTGGTGGTAGCTGTTATGATGGTGGTGGTGGTGGTGATATCTGTGATGATGATGATGATGGTGGTCGTGGTAGCTGTGGTGGTGGTGGTGGTGGTGGCAGCTGTCGTGGTGGTGGTGGTGGTGGCAGCTGTCGTGGTGGTTGTGGTGGTAGTAGCTGTGGTGGTGGTGTTGGTGGCGGTGGTGGTGGTAGCTGTGATGGTGGTGGTGTTGGTGGCGGTGGTGGTGGTAGCTGTGATGGTGGTAGTGGTGGTGATGATGGTGGTAGCTGTGATGGTAGTGGTGGTGGTGGTGGTAGCTGTGATGGTGGTGGTGGTGGTGGTAGTTGTGATGGTAGTGGTTGTGGTGGTGTGGTGGTAGCAGTGATTGTGGTGGTGGTGGTGGTGGTAGCTGTGATGGTGGTGGTGGTGGTGGTAGCTGTGATGATGGTGGTAGCTGTGATGGTGGTGGTGGTGGTGATGGTGGTGGTAGCTGTGATGGTGGTGGTGGTGGTGGTGGTTGTGGTGGTGGTAGCTGTGATGGTGGTGGTGGTGGTGGTGGTAGCTGTAATGGTGGTGGTGGTGGTAGCTGTGATGATGGTGGTGGTAGTGGTTGTGGTGGTGGTGGTGGTTGTGGTGGTGGTTGTGGTGGTGGTAGCTGTGATGGTGGTGGTGGTGGTAGCTGTGATGATGGTGGTTGTGGTGGTAGCTGTGATGGTGGTGGTGGTGGTGGTGGTGGTGGTAAGTGTGATGGTGGTGGTGGTAAGTGTGATGGTGGTGGTGGTAGCTGTGATGATGGTGGTGGTGGTGGTGGTAGCTGTGATGATGATGGTGGTGGTGGTGGTGGTGGTAGCTGTGACGGTGGTAGTGGTGGTGGTGGTGGTTGTGGTAGCTGTGATGGTGGTGGTGGTGGTGGTGGTGGTAGCTGTGATGGTGGTGGTGGTGGTGGTAGCTGTGATGGTAGTGGTTGTGGTAGCTGTGATGGTGGTGGTGGTGGTGGTAGCTGTGATGGTAGTGGTGGTGGTGGTAGCTGTGATGGTAGTGGTGGTGGTGGCGGTAGCTATGTTGATGATGCTGATAGCAGCTATTATAGTGATGGTAGCTGTGATAGTGATATTAGTGTTAGTAGCCGAGGTGGTGGTGGTGTTGGCAGCTGTTGTGGTGGTGGTGCTGGTAGATGTGGTAGTGGTGGTGGTGTTGGTAGCTGTGATGATTGTGGTGTTTGTAGCTGTGATGCTGGTGGTGGTGTAGGTAGCTGTTGTGATGGTGGTGTTGGTAGCTGTTGTGATGGTGGTGTCGGTAGCTGTGGTGATGGTAGTGTTGATTGCTGTGGTGGTGGTGGTGTTGATTGCTGTGGTGATGGTGGTCGTAGCTGTTCTGGTGGTGGTGATGGTGGTAGCTGTGGTGGTGGTAGCTGTGGTAGTGGTTGAAGCTGTGATGGTGGTGGTGGTAGCTATGTTGATGATGGTGATCTATCTATCTATATACCTAGGCTGCTTCCCCCAAGGAAGGGGAGGTAGCCGAGACAGGACGACACACTCCCCATTTACTCATCCATTCAAACACATTCATTCGTATCTTAGCCCCAAAGGGGAGAAGGGACAGATCCTCACCGCACCACACCGCACAAGGATCAACTGCGCAGTGCAGTGATGGTGATAGCAGCTATTATAGTGGTGGCAGTAGCTGTGATGATGATGATAGTGTTAGTAGCTGTGGTGGTGGTGGTGGTGTTGGTAGCTGTGGTGGTGGTGTTGGTGTTGGTAGCTGTGGTGGTGGTGGTGGTGTTGGTAGCTGTGGTGGTGGTGGTGGTGTTGGTAGCTGTGGTGGTGGTGGTGGTGGTGTTGGTAGCTGTGGTGGTGGTGGTGGTGTTGGTAGCTGTGGTAGTGGAGGTCGTGGTAGCTGTGATGATGTTGATGTTGGTAGCTGTGGTGGTGGTGGTGTTGGTAGTTGTGATGATGGTGGTGATGGTAACTGTGGTGGTGGTGGTGATAGCTGTGGTGGTGGTGGTAGCTGTGGTGGTGTTGGTAGCTGTGGTGGTGGTGGTGGGGGTAGCTGTGGTAGTGGTGGTAGCTGTGGTGGTGCTGGTGGTGGTGGTGGCGGTGGTAGCTGTGATGGTGGTGGTGGTGGTAGTTGTGATTGTCATGGTGGTGGTATCTGTGGTGATGGTGGTGGAAGTGGTAGCTATGTTGATGTTGGTCACAGCAGCTATTAAATTGGTGGTGGTAGCTGTGATGGTGATGATAGTGTTAGTAGCTGTGATGATGGTAGTGTTGGTAAATGTGGTGATGGTGGTGTTGGTAGCTGTGGTGGTGGTAATGGTTGTAGCTGTGGTGGTGGTGGTGGTGGTGTCACCCGTGGTAGTGGTGGTGGTGGCAGCTGTGGTGGTGGTGGTGATGGCAGCTGTGGTGATGGTGGTGGTGTTAGGTGTAGTGATGTTTGTGGTGGTGGTGGTAGCTGTAGTGATGTTTGTGGTGGCGGTGGTGACGATGGTTATAGCTGTGATGATGGTTATGGTGGTAGGTGTGGTGGTGGTGGTGGCAGCTGTGATGATGGTGAAGGTGGTTGTGGTACCTGTGGTGGTGTCTATGATGGTGGTGGTGGTGGTGGTGTGGCTGTGATGGTGGTAATGGTGGTGTGGCTGTGATGGTGGTAATGGTGGTGTATCTGTGATGATATTGGTGATGATTGCATCTGCGGTGATAACGAAGATGGTGGTGGTTGTGGCAGCTGTTCAGAAACGGACATCATTTAGGCAAGAGCATGGTTTAGAAATGGCTCTAATTTGGACAAGTGTTGTGCAGACCGAGAGTGCCACTAGGTACTCGTATTCCAGAAGTACATATCGAAGTAATTCAGTGGATATCAAAATACATATGCAGGGTTATCCAGTCTCTATAGTGTTCAGACTGGCACAAGGTTGATGGATGGTACTGTATATGTTGTGACGATATGGGCTTTGTTCTTATTTCCCAAAGTAAAAGTATTCCGTTATATGCGATTGCTGATCTACTGTTAATAAACAGTTTGTGTTTTAACTGACTGGATGCCTCTTCAAGAAAATTTTGGCTTGTTCTTTTTACCTCACATTCTTGCTACATTGATTATCCTCCTTTTTTTTTTATCCTCACCTTGATCATTCCTCTATCTCCTATTGATTAGTACACCTAAGTAGGGGTTAGGTGCTGTACTAGGATATACTATTTCACTGTGTGTGTGTGTGTGTGTGTGTGTGTGTGTGTGTGAAAATACCTTTAACAGTTTTGAGATGATTTTCATCAATCTTGGCAGATTGGTTCTTTTGAGAACAATTGGTCAAACGTTAGGATAACACGGAAAGATCAGCTGTTAACTCGTTGCCTCCAGCCATTATAGCATGATTTTATTTACCCCTTTTGGGCATTTACCCCTAAATCGCTTATATTGACACTGTCAAATTTAAGCAACAAGACCATGTAGAATATCCAATTAGCTCGTGTGCTGGGCACGGAGATTGCAATCAGGCTTTGTGGTGCGGCAATACGGCCAATTTAGTGACCAATGCAAATTGAATTCAAATGCAGACCAGCGACTTGGAAATGTGGCTACACACATACCTATGAAATATTTTTGCTTAATTCACCATAGGGTTAATTTGTTGGTAATTTCCTATTTGGTGAGAAATCCTGTTAAGCAGGACTCCTGTCAAAGCCTCATTACGTTGCCAGGCAGTCCAGTAAGCCATAACTTAAGTACTGGCTACTTTTGACAATTTATTGCATATTTCCTTCTTTTCCCGTAGTGACTGGCCATCGTGCTTTCGATTTTATAACCGAAAAAACATTTCCTTAGGTCTTTGCACCATGGTAAATGGATAAGGAAGCATATGCATTTTGTTGACGGTAGCTACTGTTACTTTGTTTCTGGGCACAACCAAAGGGATAAGGATGAGAGGTGAAAGAGAGTCTAATATCTCAAAAAAATTGCATGACACTGCTCCTGCTCATGAGGTCGGCTACATTACTGATATGGGGTCAGTGTCTTGAGGTCTGTAAATGGAAGCGCTGTGGACTATGGACCTGTGAAGTTAGGCAACTTTTGCTGAACTACTGTGTGGTGTTTGGGCATGTGAAAGTTGCTGTGATCAGAGCTCAGTCCCTCAGCCTAGTACTCACTTGCATCTAATTTCACCACTGAATTTCACTGCACTGAATGTTACCAACGTAAGTTTGTGTGACTCTCTGGTTCGCATATGGATGACTTAAGGGTTGATGTAGAGGGGTCAGCATGTGGGGTCATTAGATCAAACACTGGAATTACAAAATAATACGTCCAGTCCCACACCATATCTCAGAGGTGACTGCTGGCCTGATTCAGAGCTCACTTCTGGGTTGCCTTGAGCTGTTAGACATTATATATATATTGGTGAGGGCTTCAACCCATGGTGGGAATGCTGGTGCCATATATAACGCTACCCTGAGTCCCCAGAACACCTGCGATCACGTGGGATATCACATGACCTGGAGGTTTAGGGTTAACTATTCTGATCTGGTTTAGACCAAGCAAAGTGAAAGGGTTGATTGTAACGGAAGAACGAAAGGAATGTTCAAGGTGAAGGTCGCAGGTTAAGGTCAAAGTGGGAAAAAAAAAAAAAAAAACATTGATTGGGTGATCTTCGTGGAAGTGTTAATGATATATTGTTGGGAAATAAATTGCAGGCAAAATTAATATAGAATAAACATTAAATCCAATGTAGGAAGCTGACTGTCACTAAACAGACATGGTCTTAAGAAATCCCCATTTGCTATTACTTAACGAGACTTGAATGAATTATATATGAGAAGCATCGCTATTTTTTTTTTTCAAAATTATTTGTAAATAATCCACATAAATAACCATACAGTTTTGTTTTTGCATTGTAAACATGTTTAGAGGCGAATAATTTTTAAGTAGGTTTATTTCATTTGTAGTGGCAATTTGACATTTGATTGTAACAAAGTGGCTGATCGAGGCTTAATGTCTCTATGGCAATTCAATACTTTCATCGGTACCAGTTGTGAGGGAGTTGCTACAAGAGCAACATCGAGAAGGGCGTCTGCAGTTTGCAAGGGAGAACGTTGAGATGAATTAGGACTTATGGGGCCGGGTAGTTTTCTCAGACGAGAAAACTTTCCAGTCAACAAGTCATGGGCAGTTGCATTGTTCGAGGCCTGACAACACCCTCTATGACCCAAGCCACGTCAACCAAGAAACAAGGAGTGGTCATATGACAGCGAACATATGGGACTGGGTAAACCAGAGCAGTGTTGGGGAATTGATGGAGATAAGTGATCGTCTTACTACTGCCGATCAATATACAGAAATTTTAGAGGAAATGATGCTCCCGATGGTATGGGCTCACACTCCACCGTATCCTGAGCAAATAATTTTTATGCAATTATGAATCAATATTGCTAAAGAGATGAGGACATGTAGCGCAAATATGAGTCACTGACATGCAGTGCGAATTTAACAGTCCTTGAAATAATAACATTATAACCCTATGCCATTTAGCTACTGTAATAATTCTTGGTTCATGTTGGTAGCTTATATAATGAAATAATATGCAATCGTAATATCAAATAAGAACAACAAACCACTAATGGTAAACACAAAAACTGGATTGATTAAACACATGGCATGTACACAGTTAGAAATATATTTAATATTAGTGCAACACTGACTTCAAAATAAGGATTATTATGTTACCAGTAATTCCAGACATTTTATTTTGGATAGTGGTCATATTTATGTGTTCCCTTCTTTGCCCTCCACATTGCCCGGGTTGTGAGAACTTAATTTAATGAGCATCGTGATGAAGCTGAGCTGCTGGGCTAAGTAAAGCACCTGACTTGAATCCCATAGTCTGTCTGGGCGAACATGATCAACTACTGGGAACCCGAGATGGAGCGGACACAGCACCAGCTTCTCCAGCACATTACACGGTCTGGGAGTGGCTGCGAGGGAAACCACACCTCATCTACGACCTTGTCTCTTCCATGCTCAACCGACTACAAGAGGTCATCGATCGTGAAGGTTATTGGACTCCCTACTAGGGGGATTATGATATTTAGACCTCATGTTGAGGAACATGATACATAAAAGTGGATTGTTTCTGTTTACTGTAGACCTATAATTCCATGACTGTATTGAAATTATAGATGTAATGATAATCCTATGACTATAGTAATAACGAGTGAAATAGCTAATGTGATGCAGCCTAAGTTATCAACTATATGACCATAATGGTTGGAGAGAAAAATGAAAATAATTAATTTGCCAAATAGAATATTTGGTTCCACTTTATATTCTTTCATTTACAACGGTTTCATACATACGTTTTCACCCACGGCATCACCTACGTTTATGTTATTCTGGTGCCACTGTCATATTACATTTGGTGTAATTTTGGATACATTACTTCCATTAAAATTATATTACTGAAGTGCACTTTCGTAATTTATTGAAGTAAAATAACCTAAAAATAACAATATTAATGTCTGCATTATATCAGGTTTTGATAATAGGCAGTTGAGAAACAAACTGGCTGGGGAATTCAGTATATGGGGACTGAAAAATAAAAATGAGTGCTGTTGAAGGAAAGCTGACGACTCGATCTGTATAATAATAACTTTTTGGTGTATATTAATAGGAAATAGTATTTTGGATGTAAATGAAGCCCACACATCGATTATCCATTCTTTATTCATTTCCTTTTTTTTTTTTTTACACAATTGCACGAGAGGCTTGGCCCTATTTGGACCCTCTTTGCTTGTGTATACGAAAACGTGAAAGGTGTGTGTGTGTGTGATACATATATACGGTATATATATATATATATATATATATATATATATATATATATATATATATATATATATATATATATATATATATATACCGTATATATACCGTATATATAGATACAGTATATCGTGAGAAAAAGAAGAGAGGATTCGATAATATGTAACAAACTCCAGCTTTTGCGTACCATATTCACAGCATGTAAGGGTGTTGAGATTATTAGTCAATTGATAAAGGAGTATGCTGCTACAAAATAGATATAATAATATTTTGGAACAAAATAACTTGCCAGAATTATATGCCACCTTTTATTCATAAGGTGATGTCAATAGTGCCCTTTGTTTAAGGATTTGTTGCAGCGTAAACCAAAAATATCCTCTAACTTTCGCACAAACCAGTAATCGAAACTGCAACCTTTCAGCTGCGTGTTTACACTCAGTAGCTCTACCATAACAGCGCCCAAAAGTGTAAATCTGATCTCTTTGGAGTACAGCCTACTTCTAAAAATATGTATGATCTTTCAAGTTTTTGTCTTATTGACTGTTTAGGCTAAAGGTGTTTTGATTAAAATATCCATACACTAATGCGATATTAATTTCTAAAATTATAAAGGCCAACAGTTAAACTGCTTGTATTTGTTGATTCCCCTCTTAGATATTTAAAAGGCTCCTTAGCCATTACATTTATACCGTATTGAATGATCCATAAAGCTAATTTCTTGAATAGTTTAATTGGTTGGTAGTGTGTTTAATGATGTGAGAACTAATCACTTTATCGAATAACACGATAGGATGATAAGGTTGCACTAAATTATTCCCATTCATGGCCTAGCTGAGGATCGACCCCGGCCCTTCCTCTGCGGATCAGAAATTCTGCTTCACAACGATAACCCCTTCCAAAATAGTTTAGTTTGTAACTTTTACTTGAGAGAGAGAGAGAGAGAGAGAGAGAGAGAGAGAGTGAGGGAGTGTGGGGGGGGGGATGGGTTACTCCGTTAACAAGAGGTGGGCAGCGCCGGTGCGAGACTATACGAAGTATATTTGGCGCCCTAGGCAAGACCAACTGCTTGCGTCCCCCCACTCCCTCCCAAAAAAATGCCAACTTCGGTTTGAAGAGCGGATGTGTCATAGATAAAAAATAAAACACCAAACAAAGAACTGTTATTTTTTTCCGGTAGACTTACACAAATCAGTACAGTACACAGGTCCACGAAACATATGCTCTAGAATTTCACCTTACGAGATATTTCCTGAGTAAATTTCTTGACCAATTTAGCCAAATCAAGTGCAGATGTATGTGAATGTTTTATTGAGATCGTCACCAACCCAACCAATCTTTTTTCCAGCATTGTCGAACGAATATAAATTTTTATGAGGTTGAGTTTGGAGAAACTACGTTCTCCACTCGTGACAGACATGCGAAACGTCAATAGGATCCTCAGTGCCACTGCTACATTTGGCACATTATCCAAAAGTTCCTGTACCAAAATGAAGCGAAGTACTTTTTGCAACGGCATGGATTTCGGAAGCTTATGAGCTATTTCTCCCAGTTCACAGAACGGATCCTCAGCATCAATATCATTGCCCCCGTTGTGCATTAACGATTTTTCCAAATTCTTAGTCATTCAGTAAGTCCTCAGTATGCTGCAGTCTCAAACCATAAATATCATATAAGAAACCAAACATCGAATTGTACTGTTGCACCAGCTGGAATCTTCCTTCATCAGAATGTATGGCCACGTCCAGAATAGCATAGAAAAACTCACTTAAAACTTTTGCTTTGGATCTTCTGGCTTCTCTTCCTGGGTCTCATAATCAAACTGTCGTTTCTACCTCCTGTTTTTTCAACTAGTTCTGGCTCAAAGTCTGGGGGTATATCCAGGTCCTTAGCAATCTCGGCAGCATCTTTCAAAACTTGTTCAAAACCTTCATCACATCTGCAGTCCACAAGATACTTTTTCGTCATTTCCAGCTGCTTTGTAGCTGAATTTATATTAGCCTCCTTGCTTTGCAGCAACTTACTCGTAATGCGGACTTCAAAAAGGATGTTGTACCATGTAACATGGGATACAACAAACCTGAATTTACTAATTGCAAATTTGGAAAATTATAACCCAACACGCAAGTTATTTATCACCCGAATTGCAAAACCCAACCTACTTGGTGCAACTTAACCCTGAGGGAGTGTTTTTTAACCCCCTGGGTCCTGAGAGATTTTTAACCAATGACCCCCCCAATCCCGGCCGATTTCCGATATATATATATATATATATATATATATATATATATATATATATATATATATATATATATATATATATTTGGCTAAAGCCTCTGCTTTTTATGAGAAACATTGAAAATTAAGAGAGAAAGTGCTCACCTGAGTTTAGAAATGCCCTGTACAGGTGATATTCCCCTCACCTGGTACCATCCTCTATCGAGCCTGGCTCCAGAGAAGACGTTTTCTTTGGGAGGGGTAACTATTCCAAACCACTCAGAATACGTAGATAATTATTTATTTGGTACAAATTTATATGTAGTGCAAGAGTATATTAGTTTTCACACAGTAATACAGGTTATATAAGCATTGTTTCACCCACCAAACACATCAACATACCGCATCTTCCTTGGCGACGTTATCTCCTCATCACTTCTGAGTGTTTCTTCCTCTGGCACCACGTAAACTTTGTCCTCCACATTGTCATCGATTGGGGAATCACTCTCACCTTGAATTTCGTACTGTGGCGCGACATGTCTTTACTGGCCAGGTCACTGGTAATAGGTGAGTTGCTGGGACAATGGTGTGCAGGGGGTGGAGGTCACGTGGGGTAAGGCATTGTCCCCGCCTGGCCTCAGTTAGAGGAAGGTGTCCCGCATGCATGTACCAAAAATCATGCACGGAATTTGAAAAATATGTAAATGACAGACCTTGCAATTGCAGGGCGTTTATAAACATCAGTGGGAGTCACAGTGACAAAACGGGACAGAGCGGGTTATTGTAACTTAACCCTGCTGGGCCAAGTCAATCATAACCTAATCCTGTTGGGCAATTTTGGGAAAATATAACCCAACATCTAAGTTATTTTTCATTAAATCCTTCTTAGGAACAGGTGGAATTGGTGGTATAATTCCAACCCTTGCGATGTGTGCCCTGTCGGCCCTCTGATGCGCCCCTCCCAAGCCCGTGCCTTAGGCGGCTGCCTAGTTCGCCTAAAAGTAGCACCAGCCCTGGAGGCGGGGTTTCTAGTGGTGAGTGAGGAGTGCAAGAGGAGGAGTGAATGGGAGAGATGGAGGGTATTACAGTGTTAACAGTAGAAACCTAATTCTTGTTCTCAACACTTGCGTCATGACTTATGTCCACAAGAGTACAGTACTTCCCCTCTGTATCCATTGAGACCACCTGCTTTTGCCGTACGGTGTATGGAGTATACGAAAAAGTGAAATCAGCAGTGTCAGTGCCACCATCTTATATGGGGGGTTTGTTGGGAACTTGGAGTTTGCCTCCACTTTCTGACTCAGGAACTTTGTGTGAATTTCAGTGACTGTGAAAAGTTGGTGTTTAACAATATACTGCCCTGGGAGCTACCCAACTATACCGTTGATATTTCATGGCTCCCAACACCAGTGGCGACGGACGGAGGTCCACCACTTTTTTGGTAAAATCAGCAGGCGTCATTTGGGGTTGCATCAACTGTACTGTACACTGATGGTTCCAAGTCCAGTGAATGTGTGGGTGCTAGTGTGTGGTCTGCTGAATCTGCCCACATATTTCAGTTGCCACCTTAGACATATTTGTTTAACTCTGAACTTTTTGCCACTGACAAAGCCATCGACTAAGATCTATATAAATTCTAAGCATGGCTCCTTTGTCATATTTTCACATACTAAATCCAAGGCCGCATCATTAATAAAATGCATTTGTGCAACAAGTCCTTCAAGATGATACTGGTACCTGGTCATTGTCACATACATAACAGTGAGCAGGCTTACTTTATAAGTCGGCTGTAGAGCTCAAGGAGACTTGGGATGTTCCTCATGATATACGTTAGTGACCCTTCCATGGAATGCAATTAGTACATCTTCTGTGGCAAAGTCAGGTGCCAGACTGAATCTTCCAAGTTGTATAAACCGCTTCTGGTGACTGGGATATTTCAGATCGCCTAGTCACCTGGAAGAAGGAGTACTGTCACAATTTTGAGTGAACTGCACATTTAGTACCCGCATGCTGCCATATATTGAAAAATGATTTCTATCCCACTTTGAAATCGGTGGTGCAGTGTTGTTTATTGGTCATATCATTCTGTGCTGTTGGCGATTTATTGGTGAATGCGTTTCACCTTTTCCACTATCTAGGGTGATGGCGATCTTGTTGTGACTGATAAATTGATGGCTTTCTTGAGGGAGACCGGACTGATCAGAGCAATGTGACTGTTTTACTCTTGATGTTGTTTTATCTTCTCTATATGTGTATATCTTGATTGTTGTAATTCGAGATGAAAGTTGATGAATTTGGAATAGTTCCTGGTCTGAGAGTTCTGTTTCTTATGTCGATGTCCCCTATATTAAACCACGTGCCTTTCCTGACGGTCACCAGTTTATGAGTGTAATTGTGCAATATAGAGAGGTATTAGACACTGAATCGATGATGTTCTGTTGGGTTAGGTATTGCATATTCTGCATACATGTAAATGTTTTGCATTTTCTTGTTTAAATTTTCTTAATTAGGATCGGCTGTTGACGTTTATGGAATGTGTGAAAAATGTTGAGTAATTCTGTTAAACAAATCGGGGCCCTCTTTCTGGGCACCAAAATGTGAGAAATGTTTAATGTATCCAATTCGGTATCCCCGCCGGGACACCGCTATGCAAGAATTTTCTCGGTACACAACTCGTAGGTCATTACTCTTCCCTAAAGTTGTCTAAGTAAATCAAACAAGTCTCATAGAGTTAGGTGAAACGTAAATTAAATTTAACTCACCTACAATACTATCTTCTATCTTATAGCTAATCCCCCCTTGAATTGGCCAATTCGTAAAGGTTACTTAGCTGATGAAGAGGGAGTGATCGTTAACCGATGACGATGAGGCTGCCTGGTATAGTTGCTTGGGCAAGCAAGCGTCCTTATGGTGTGTATATACAACCGTGCTAACTCCACGAGAGCTAGGAGCAGAGTGTTAACTCCACAAGGTCTGGGAGCAGAGTGTGAACGCGGCAATCTCTACCTCCTTCATAGAATGGTAGGTTGCCAACTATTAATTAATTACAGTACTAAATACAGTTATATTACATCATGATATGTACAGGGCAAATCTCACAAATTAATCTTAGTTTTACTTAAACTAGTTAGACCAAATATTCCCTTTAACTATGTAAATATCTTAATTCCCCATCTGCCTTAACAGGGGAATCTTTCCCTGCTTGCCACGTCACCTATCGCGCCGACGCAGTTTAGGTCAATGGAAAATACCACATAATTACATGTATTTACAATGCATAGTTGTCCACAGGGGTTAAATGCAGTAGCATTTAATTTATCAATGACAAGAATTATTAAAGAGAACGTCATTTCTGGGTTATTAAAAGCGCCTGAACAATTAACAACGGTCTCAATATTTCCTCTGCCTTTAACCAGGGATAACTATGATAAAAATAGAGAGCGCAACTGCTCTGGGGGAAAATATTTCCCACAGTTTTGGGGCCGGCGGAAAATGATACTTTGTATCATGTAATATGACCCTTAGCCAAGAGTTCCCTCCATAGTTCTCGAAAACCCTGTGCTGCGGCCCTACTAGGTCGCACCTCTTGACCCGTTTGATCTTCACCATTCTCTGGATCCGGAGTGGCTACTAACTCAAGGGGTACCAGTTTATCAATAGTTTTTATACTGGTATATCCCCTGCATTTTATTTTTACGAGTCTCAGCACCCCTTCAGAATCTGGGTGTGTGGAGATCACTTTAGCTAATGGCCACTGGGATCTTGGCTGTTCAGTCTTCACTAAGACCACATCTCCTATGTTAATAACTGATTTGTTGCTGGCAGCTTGAGCTCCATAAAACCTCTCGCGTAGGCTCAAAAGATACTCTTCGCTCCAATGTCTATTCCATGTATCCAGCACCCTTTTCAGACGTTGATATCCCTCCCGAAGATGTTGTCCTAAATCATTATTTTCTATGTTAGGATCATCAACTTCTTCTTGGATATCCACACAAGGCATCGGATGGAGCTTCCTGCCATATAACATGTGAGCCGGTGTTAAGGCCTGTAGCGAGTCGCTAGTGTCATCTTGATAAGTCAAGGGTCTATTATTAACCCTGGTTTCAATTTCAGTTATTACCGTTCTTAAATCTTCTCTCGTGATCTTAGTTCTATGTAATGTTTTCCTCAGGCAGTTCTTGACAATACCAATCATTCTTTCGGTAAATCCATTTTGCCATGGAGCTCTTGGAGCTGTGAACTGCCAAATACAATTTCGGATTCCCAGCGCTAACTTAACCTTTGGGTCGTTCATTAGGTTCAACAGTAAGGGTACTGCTCCAACGAAATTAGTTCCATTGTCTCTTATTAACTTGCCAGGACAAGATCTTCTAGTGGCAAATCTGCGAAAGACATTGAGGAATGTCTCTGAGCTTAGGTCTTCCGCTAATTCTAGATGGACTGCCCTTGTGTAGGCACAAGTAAATAAACAAATGTAAACTTTATGGGGAGTTTCCTCACCTGTAACAGTTATAGCCCCTGTGTAGTCCACTCCTATTATATGGAAGGGCCGACTTATGTTCACCCTATCCTTCGGTAGGGCTGGTGGTCCTGGGTAGATATAAGGTCTCTGCTCATACCTCCTACAAATGATGCAGTTTTTGAGATATTTTTTAATAACCTGTCTACCCTTAGGAATCCAGTACCTTTCCCGAATTTGGGCTAAGGTCTGCGGTACACCTCCATGGAGAGTGGAATCATGGGCTTCCTTTATCATAAGTTGTACAAAGCATCCACTCTTAGGTAATAAAATGGGATGTTTGGTTTGGATGGGCAAGTCAGCCTTTACCAATCGGCCTCGACATCTTATCAGACCTTTTCCGTCTAAGAACAAGCCTAAATTCTTCATCAGCTTATTCCCTTTTCCAGTGTCTTGGCCTAAAAGTTTATATATTTCCCCGTAAGAATTTCTTTGTACTCTTTTCAGCCAGTATTCTAGGGGATCTAATTTCTGAAACCCCACCTTCTTATTCAAAAATTCAACAACCAATTTAGTAGTATTTAGAAGTTGTCTTATCGATGAAAATCGGCTGATGTCAATTACTTCTGGCTCAGGTACAATAGGATCCAAGTTTACTACACTAATCTCAGCAATACTGTACTGTTTCTGTTCAGGCCAATCCTTAGTGAGTAACCACTTAGGACCTTTAAACCACAAGTTATCTTTGATCAGTCTCCTTAGGGTCGAACCTCTTGAGAGCAGATCAGCTGGATTTTGTTTGGAGGACACATGCATGAAATTAAATTTGGAAGACAGCTCTTTAATAGTCTTCACTCTATTACGGACGAAAGGAATTTTGCTGTCTTCCTTCCCTATCCAGTAAAGACAAATCTCACTGTCAGTCCATATGTAAATATTCTCAAACTGAGTATCAAGAGTAGTGGTTATATACCTGGCCAATTTAGTTCCTACTTCTATGGAAGCCAATTCCATTTGAGGTAGGGTTCTTTCTTTAATTGGCGCAACTCTGGCTTTGGACATAATAATCTTACTATCCTCTCCTGTTGCGCAATAAGCTATTGCTCCATAGGCCCTTTGAGAAGCATCACAAAATATGTGTAAGTGCGACTTCTCATTACTGTTTATTTTCCTGGGAATACATATGCTTGATGTAGTTTCAAACTCCTTTCTAATCTGTTCCCATTGTTCCACATATGTCTCACCTAATTCAGTGTCCCAGTCTAACTTTTCTCGCCAAGCTTCCTGTACTAAACATTTGCCCCTAATAACTATAGGACTGACAAATCCCAATGGATCAAATAGCTTGGAAACCTGACTTAACAAGGACCTCTTGGTGAGAGTGACGTCAGAGAACTTAATTGGTTTCAAACTTATTACATCAGCTGTTGTATCCCAGTTAAGACCTAACACATTTTGAATTTTGGGAATGTCAGAATTTGGATAGTCCTCTTGTATTTTATTCCTCAAAAGCAGTGAATTTGTATTCCAGCTCTGTAACGGCAAATTTGCCTTCCCACATTCGGAATTGGCTATTACATAAGCCTTCAAAGCTTCCGACTCTGTATCAGCAACACCTTGCAAATTATCCATATAAAAAGCCTGCCCTTTTTCTGGACATTTGGCATTTTCAAAATGATGCTTTAGAGTGTTGCAAAGTAGGAAAGGACTAGCACAAGAGCCAAAGAGCACCGATCGGAAACAGTAAGTTTTCAATGGACTATCCTCATTTTGAGGATCATGAGGCCAGAGGAATTTTGTAAATTTCCTATCCTCATCTCTCAGTCCTATTCTGAGAAAAGCCTTACTAATGTCTGCTGTGTAAGCATAAGGTTTCTCTCTAAATCTTAGTAACACATTCCCTAACTTCTCTGTTAGTGTAGGTCCAGAGTATAAGCAATCGTTCAAGCTGGCTGATCCCTTGGACGCTTTACTACTACAGTTGAATACTATCCTTATGGGAGTAGTTACTGAATCCTTGCTTACAGCATGATGTGGTAAGTAGTGTCCTTCTTTGTGGTTAACAGGGTATTCTACCTCATCTATAAATTTATTCTTCAATTGATCCTTTATAATATTATCATATAGGATCAGATGTTCTGGTTTATCTCTCAGCTTTCTTAGAAGAGAATTTAATTAAGCTTTAGCTACTTGGTAATTTGTTGGTAACTCTGAGTGGTTTAGTTTCCATGGTAATCCTACCCAATACTGTCCATCCTTAAATTCCACATACTGATTATACAGATCCAAAGTTATTTTATCTTCAGGGGTTGGTTCCTCAGAGTGTATACCTATACTGTCTAGGTCCCCCAGTTGGGTACAGGTTCGATGTTTTCATCCAACAAGTCATTTATCTGAGTAGGTTCTAATTCTGCACCTATTCTAGCTACCATCAATGACTGTGTGGGGGTAACAAAGACTGAGTCTACTAGTTTGGCCTCTCCTTTAACTTGTTTTGGAAAAGGCAACTGACCCATGATAAGGTTACCTCCTGGACTCTTGAACAACTGTACCTTATTCCTTTTGAAAGTCCTATGTAGGAATCTGCCACAGTAATCAGAACCAATGATCATTTTTATGGGACCCACAGTATCTGATTCCACATTCCGTTTAGCCAACTTTATCCCTGAGCTTTGTAGATGATCAGAGGTTTCCTTTAATCCCTTTATGTATATACTTGTCTCCATATTATCAAGCACAGCTGCTGTTATACGGCATTTATATCTGCCTAATTGTATTACAGGTCTAACTAAATCAAAAGACTGAGCCTTCCTAGTTGTCAAGAATCCTGTAATGGCTAGATTTACCTTGCCGATAACTGGTAACTTTAATTTCTCCACAATGTCTGCAGAAATGAAAGTTTTCTGAGCACCCGTATCAAACAGGGTACATACTACTTGGTTTTTATTCTCAAACAATACTTTCACATCTGCTGTTGGTACTGCGCTGGCATTACTAATGGAGCATTCCCTTTTGCAATTGTCATATTGACGCTTGCAGGTTTAGGAACCTAAATTTTCATCCTAGGGCATAAAGCACTATGATGATGATCTTTTTTGCATTTAAAGCAAAGTTTTTATTTAGTCTTACAGTCCGCGGCAGCATGTTCGGAGTTCATACAGATTATACAACACCCCAGTTCCTGAAGCTTCCCTACTCTAGAAGCATAATCAGGGTAGTGTTGACAAAATACACTGGAATGTTGCTCACCACAAAAGACACAAACTTTCCTGTCTTTTACCATGGAAGGTTTTATTTCTTTAATATCCTCAGCATGTCTATTCCTTATCTTTAATACTTTATCCTCGGCCTTTGTGGAGCTAAGGAAAGTACCTATCTCTTCTTTAGGCACATACTTAGTCTTCTCTGACTTAACTTTCCCTATCAGTTGGTTAGTGGGTTTTTTCTTTACTTCAGTCTTCTGTTTGACCTCAGTAGTATTTAATGTTCCTTGCAAATGTTTACAGAGTTGCATCAAGCCTTCCTCAATCTCTTCACAGGAGAAATTATCCTTCTGGTACCTACCATACAAAGCATCCTTGGTTTTCGGTGGTAGCTTTAAGGACACAATTCTTGAAAGCACCCAATCTGATGTCTTAATATCTTCGTAACTACCTAAGGCCTTTAAATTACAACTTAGTGCAATTCTAAATTTTTGCAAGGAATCAAAATCGTGCCTAGGCATGGGTAATTCTATTAGAGCCTTTACTAAATGATTTATAACTTGTTCCCTGTCTTCGTAATTTTGTCTAAGGATGGTCAAAGCCACTTCATAGTTATTTTCTTCTACTGGTAATTCTTTTATCAGTTGATATGGTGTTCCTTTGACCTGTCCTAACAAATAGGTAAGTTTGGTGACTTTAGGGAGATCTGTTCTATCGTGTACCAAATATTTGAACTGATCCCAGAAGGATTTCCAGTTCTGCTCTCCATCAAATTCCGGAAGCGTTATTTGTTGTAACACAGCTCTACTCTGCTGTGCCACAACTTGTGTTTCCGAGGCAGTGTCAGCTAATTCTGACTCTAGTGTCTTTACTACAGTTAAGTATTCTTCTAATTTGTCTTCAAACTTCGTAGTTTCTGACTCTAAGAGTTCCTTATTCTCAGCTTTTACTATAGCCGCTTCTAAAGTTAAGTAACTCTCTTCGTACTTACTCCATCGATCTTTCAGGATATTTAGGAGACTATTTATTCTCTCCTTGGACAGAGGTATTTGGTCCAACGACTGGTTACAATCATTTATGGCTCTAGTTACCCATCCTGCCTTACTACTAGAAGATCTTTGCAATAAAGAAACAGACATGTTGACGGAGTTCTAATTTAATAATTTAATTATGAATTCCAACCACAATTTTACCTCAACTTAGTAATGATTTGATTATTTTAAATTTTGAAGAGGGTAGGGATTAAGTCCTCATTGTGCAAATTATCACCTCTCCCAATTTCGTAATATACATTACAGCTCAGCTAATTATTTAATTTAATTTTGAGGAGTGTAGGGAATAGGTCTATACTTTCAACCTATTCCCCAGGGTTATTAAACCTCTAGGGTTTTATTTCATCCCCACACTCAATTGCCAAAACACCCACATTCCCCGAGCTCAGAATTTATTACCTCAATACTCCATAGGCCCACCCATAGCTTGTACAGCATAGAACTCTCCTTTCTTATGTTCTACATAATTTATAAATTTCTGCAGAACCGCTTCCCTACCATGACGGTTCCAATGTATACCATCAGCTTTCAACATTGCTTGGAAGGGCTTGGCATTAAAATGTATGAAATCCCTTCCCTTCCCCTCTTTCTGGGCACCAAAATGTGAGAAATGTTTAATGTATCCAAGTCGGTGTCCCCGCCGGGACACCGCTATGCAAGAATTTTCTCGGTACACAACTGGTAGGTCGTTACTCTTCCCTAAAGTTGTCTAAGTAAATCAAACAAGTCTCATAGAGTTAGGTGAAACGTAAATTAAATTTAACTCACCTACAATACTATCTTCTATCTTATAGCTAATCCCTCCTTGAGTTGGCCAATTCGTAAAGGTTACTTAGCTAATGAAGAGGGAGTGATCGTTAATTGATGACGATGAGGCTGCCTGGTATAGTTGCTTGGGCAAGCAAGCGTCCTTATGGTGTGTATATACAACCGTGCTAACTCCACGAGAGCTAGGAGCAGAGTGTTAACTCCACAAGGTCTGGGTTTTTTTTTTTTTTTTTTTTTCCGGCCTATCAACCATTGGGGCCGAAGCCCCTGGTTATTAAGGCCATATATATATATTTAAATATATATAAATATATATATATATATATATATATATATATATATACATTTAAATATATATACATATATATACAAACATATATATATATATATAAACACACAACCACACACACACACACACACACACACTTCCATGCATACATACAGACACACTTTCATGCAAACGTACATATATATATATAAATTTTAATTTTATTTATTTATTTTTTGTATTTTTATTTTTTTAATTTTTTCTTGGTTTTATATTTTTTATACCTTATATTATAAAGAAAAACTAATCTAAAGACCCTAAAACTAATCACCTAACAGACAAATCGCTAACCTATACTAAATCCTACAGAGACAAATAGCTAGACCTACACTAATGGTAAAAATACCTCGACTAACAGAACACCATCGACTGCAGATATGTAATGCCTTTCTACATGACATACCTGCACTCATCACCTGGTAACTGTCAGTCGAGGCACAACCTAATATAGGGGACATCAATATATGAAAGGGAACCAGACGAGTCAGGAACATTTCCATATACGTCAGCTGTTGTCCCTAATTAGAATAACTTAAGCAAGATAATATAATGTATTTACATAATTTGTACAAAAAGTGAAGAACCTCGCTCAGCAGACCACCATCGACTGCAAGTGCCCAATTCCTTCCTATATTGCACACTTGCACTCATCAGCTGGTGACTGTCAGGCGAGGAACTTGGCTTAATGTAGGGGACATCTACTGTATATTAGAAATAGATCGGTGGGAGGAGGAACTATTTAAAATATGTCAACTGTCAACCCTAATTAATATTACAATATATACATATTTACTGTTCATAAAACCATAACTATCTATCTATCTATTGCCAGACGCCTCAATCCCGTTTGGGGTGGCCACAAACAAATCGCCTCCAAGTCGCCCTGTCCCCCGCCATTTCACTGCCCTGCTCCCAACTCACACCCCCCTCTCTCATATACCTCTCCACCCCATCCCTCCATCTCATCCTCGGCCTCCCCCTCCCTCTTCCCCCCTCCACCTCACTCACATACACTCTCTTCGTCAGTCTTTCACCCTCCATCCTCTCCACATGGCCAAACCACCTCAGTGTGTTCCTCATAACGCTTCCTATCACATCCACATCCACACCACAACGCTCCTTTATATCCTCATTCGTCAGCCTGTCTCTCCACGTGACTCCACAGGCTCCCCTTAAATAACTCATTTCCACTGCTCTCACTCTTGACTTGTGTCCTTCCAACAATGTCCAAGCTTCACTTCCGTACGTTAGAGTTGGTATCACAATACTGTCATGTAGTAACTTTTTCACTTCCATGCTCACTTCCTGTTTCTTATCACTGCTTTCAAGGAACCAGCAACCTTTCTTCCCTGCTGTACCCTTTCAAGCACTTCACCCTCCAAACCTCCATCCTTACTCATCACACTACCCAAATACTTAAACGTACTTACATTTTCCAATTCCTCACCATCCAACCTCGCTGTACATTCACTAACTTCACCTCTCTCAAAGACCATCACTTTACTCTTCCCTACATTCACCTTTAGGTTCCGTTTCTTACACACTCTCTCAAACTTATCCACCAAGCCTTGCAGCTCCCCTTCGTCTTCACTCAACAACACAGTATCATCTGCAAACAACAGTACAGGGAGTTTCCAAACACTATCCTCTCTCACCAGGGCCACTCCAACATCCACTACCCTACCTTGTACCTCTTTTATTACCCCATCCATGTACAGATTGAACAACCATGGAGACATGACACATCCCTGTTTCAAACCAACTTTCAAAGAGAAAAATTCACTTAGTTCACCATCCATACGCACTGCAGCCTTCGCACCATCGTACATACTCTTCACAGCATTCAACAACTTCCCATCTACTCCATATATTCTTAACACTTTCCACAATCCTTGTCTATCCACCCTGTCATATGCTTTCTCCAAATCCATGAAAGCCACATACAACTTCTTTCCCTTCTCTAGAAACTTTTCCACTAAAGATCTAAGAATGAATATCTGATCTACACAACCTCTTCCCTTCCTAAAGCCTCCCCGTTCTTCCCCAACTAATTTCTCTGTTCTTTCTCTAACTCTGTCTATAAGTATCCTACCATACACTTTTCCTATTATACTAAGAAGACAAATGCCCCTATGATTACCACACACTTCTTTTTCCCCTTTTCCTTTGTACAAGGGAATAATTATACCTGACTTCCAATCCTCCTGGACTCTACCTTCCTCCCAGGCCAATCTGCACATCTTCCACATCCATTCTTCTACTATCTCTCCCCCATGCTTCAGCATTTCACCACACACTCCATCAATTCCTGGGGCTTTCCCCGATTTAACTTTCTTCATTGCTTCCACAACTTCTATCCTACTGATTTCTTCCTGTCTTCTCACCTCCCTCCTTCTCCCAGCCATTCTCCAGCCACTTATACTCGCATTACTTCCATCCTCTACGTTCAACAATTCCTTAAAGTGTTCTCTCCATCTGCTCACTTTTTCTCCCTTCTCCACTAGTAATCTACCATTTTTATCTTTCACTCCCCTGCTAACTTCACTTCCACCCTGTCTTACTCTTTTCACTTCTCTCCAGAACATTTTCTTACAGTCCCTCCACTTTACACTCAAATTCCTTCCAAATTCCTCATCCACTCTCTTCTTACTCTCTCTTACTAATCTTTTCACCTCTCTCTTCCTTTCCACATATAACTCTCTCTTCCGCCTCTTAACTTCTTCCACGCCCCTATTTCTCATCCATTCATTGTATGCTTTCTTCTTTTGTGCCACAGCCTGTTTCACCTCTTCAGTCCACCACGCTGTTCCTTGCACCCCCTCCGTCTTCTCTTCCTTCCACACACCACATCACATGCTGCACATATTTCTTCTGTAAATATCTTACACACACCTTCCACGTCTCCCATCTGCTCCAATTCATATTTACCCAATCATTCCTCCACTTCTCTCTTATACTCTGCCTTTTTCTCATCCTCTTGTAACCTTTCCACTCTCCTTGCAACTACTCCTTCCTCTCGTCTTTCCCTTCTTCTATTCCTCCATCTTACTTGCATCCTAATTCTGGCCACCACCAAGTAGTGGTCAGAAAGTCCACTCCCCCAACCTCTATACACTCTTGCATCCTTTACACATCTTCGCATCCTTTCATCCACACACACATAATCAATCATTGCCTTCCTTTCATTCAGTTCACCACCCACCCTTCTCATCACTCGCCATGTATACCTGTGGATCATTTTATGCCTGAAGAGGGTATTGGCTATCACCAACCCCCTCCCGGCACAAATGTCCACTAACGCACTCCCATTCTCATCTATCTCAGCAGGCACACCCCACTCACCAACTATTCCATCCACCTTCACATTACCAACTTTACCATTCATATCACCAATCAAAAACACTCTCTCATTCCTTCCAAACTTTTCCATGCACACTTCCACATTTGTCCAGAACTCTTCTCTCACTCTTCTAGCACGATCTTGCGTTGGCGCATACACACACACAATCGCCCACATTTGTATTCCAACTTTCAACTTTACCGACACAATCCTTGACCCAACTGATCCATACTGTCTTATGCTCTTCTTCCATCTTTTACTCACAACTATACACACTCCTTCCTTTGCCCTCTCATTCTCATCTACTCCTGCACATATATCCCATCCATATTCCCATTCTCTCACACTTTCTCCTCCTCATTTTGTTTCAGTTATTCCACATACATCCACTTTCGCACCCTCAAGCACCTGGACAATCTCTTTCTCTTTCACCTCATCATTCGCTCCTCTTACATTCCATGTACTCATTACCAAGTCCTTTGTCCGGTCCTGGGTCGTCATCGTTTGGTCAGTCCTTGTCCAAGGCTTCTTGTTTGTTTTTTTTAGTTAGTTGTTTTCCGGGGAGGGGCACTAACCCTCCGCCAACCCTTTTAGTCGCCTTTTACGACAAGCAGGGATACTGGGGGAGTATTCTTGAAAACCCAGGATGGTGGAAAGGGCGAAGGGGACGTCTACTGCACCGCAGTAATTTATAAGTGAAGCACGTTCACGAATAAATTGCCGACAGTGCAGGATGATATGACTGATAGATAACACCACATTACAGATGTCACAGTGTGGTGGGAAGCGTCTTTCCATATATGGTTTTATGTGGGTTAAAATGGTGGCATTAAGCCGTAACCGTGCCAAGACTTTTTCTTCTAGGCGACTGGGACGGTTGGCAGTGTCCCAGTTGCCCAGGTACGGCTTACAAGTTGGAATATTTAGTCTGGTCCACTGACCTTGCCGCTGAAGATTTATTGATTTCTTTCCGAGAGATAGACTCGACCGTAGATCACGAGGAACGTCCCAAGTCTCCTCGAGCTCTACAGCCGACTTTGCAAGTAAGTCAGCCTGCTCATTGCCGTAGATACGACAATGACCAGGCACCCAGATCAGCGTGAATGACTTGTTGAAAGAATGCAACTTATTAACGATGCGGCCCTGGATCTCATGAAAGTCCGTAGTGCAAGATACAATTGCCTGAAGGGCTGATTTTGAATCTGCAAATATGACAAATGAGTCATGCCTAGAATTGAGAGCATAGTCTATGGCTTTGTCAATAGCAAAAAGTTCTGAAGTAAACACAGATTTATGAGTCGGCAACCGATACCTGAGGGCACATTCAGTCGACCACACACTTGCACCCACACATTCACTCGAATCGGAGCGGTCGGTGTACAATTGATGGGACCCCAAGTGACGAACAATGATGTTACGAAACAAGAGGTGTACCTCCGCCTCCGGCGCCTTGGCCTTTGGTGCTGGGAGCCATGTAACATCGACTGTAAAGCCGGGTGGCTCCCAAGGCGCTATATTTTTAAGCACCAACTTGTCACAGTCACTGGGGTCCACATCAAGCTCCTGAGTCAGAAAGTGGAGGCGAGCGGTAAGTGGCCGACGCACCCCCTGCAGAAGGTGGTGGTATTGACGTAGAGGGGTACAGGCCACATTGCCGATATTACTTTTCCTTAATGTCCTTACGCCATAGGACAAGGCCAGGTGGTCACGGCGAATACGGAGGGGAGGCACATTCGCCTCCACTTCCATACGAGCCACACGGGTACACAGGACAGCTCCAAGACACAGTCGCAAGCATTTATTCTGTAACACATCCAATCCTTTCAGCATGGCATCAGATGCTGAGCCATACACCTGTGCGCCATAGTCTAGCTTCGATCGAATAAGGGACTTATACATCATTAATAAAGATTTTCTGTCGGCACCCCAGGTAGTACCCGCTAGGTACTTGAGGACATTTAACGGTTTATCACAACGAGCAAGCAAAGTATTAACGTGAAGTTTAAAATTCATTCTACGATCAAAATGTATTCCTAAAAATTTTACAGAATTTTGAAAAGGTACCGCCTGATTATCCAAAGTTAAGCACAAATTAGGTACGTTACGATTAGTGAAGACTATAGCGGCACACTTACGTACGGAAAACTTAAATCCCCACTGCAAGGCCCATCGGTGGACGGAGTCAAGGGCTGCTTGAATCCGCCCAGCCGAAAATTGTGCATTACGGGAAGAGTGCCATATTGCACAATCGTCAACGTAGAGCGAGTATTTAAGATTCCTCGGGATGGGAGCTGATGACAGAATATCATTGATCATAATACTAAATAAAGTAGGACTAAGCACACTTCCCTGTGGCACCCCGTTTTCCTGGATAAAAATATCCGATGTTACGTTACGGGGCAATTTGACAGAGAAAGTTCTGTCCCTTAAGAAATTTGAAATAAAAACAGGCAAATTTCCTCTTAAACCATAAGCATAGAGCTTCATTAGTATACCGTGTTGCCAGGTCATGTCATAGGCTTATGAATGTCCAAGAACACCCCTATCATGAATTCTTTATTGGCAAATGCCTCTGCAATACAATGCTCCAAATTCATTAAATGATCTAGTGAACTTCTGTATTTACGGAAGCCACATTGTTGATCATTTAACAAATTCTTCGATTCTAAAACAAAAAGAAGCCAATTGTTAACCATACGTTCCATGACCTTACATAGACAAGAAGTCAACACAATAGGACGAAATGAAGTGGGATTCATAAGATGACCAGCCTCTTTGGGTATCGGTATGACGTGAGCAAAGTGCCATGAGTTTGGGAACGTTCGAGACGCCCAAATCTCATTGTACAATGCTAACATCTTAATCAGATTGTCCTGATTAAGATGCTGGATCATACCGTACGTGATGGTGTCTGGTCCAGGGCTGGTGTCTATACAGGATTTAAGGGCAAGGAGCAGTTCATCTAGCGTAAACTCTTGGTTGTACGGGGAGTCTACGTCTTCTGTGGCAAAGTCTAATATCTGTAGCTCAGCCGTGCATTTATGATGTTGAAAACGCGGATCATAATTGGCTGAGCCACTTACATGAGAAAAACTCCTGGCGAGGATGTTAGGAATGTCCACGGGCTCATCATAGATGTTGTTATTAACCTGAAGGGTGGTGATTGGAAAATATGGGCCTTTATTATTTGATATTCTTATAGTGGACCAGACTTTACGTAATGGTGTTGTACGAGTCACCGTGGACACAAAGAACCGCCAGGAGTCACATTTGGCCCTTCTTATTATTCTCCTTGCCTCAGCCCGTGCCTGTTTGTATGCAATAAAATTTTCCTCAGTGGGCTGACTATCAAAAATCCTGTATCTCCTATTGCGTTTTCTTAATGCTTGTCGGCAATCCGCCGTCCACCAATGTGCTCTATGCTTCGCATGAACTGTAGAAGTCTTGGGAATAGCAGCCTCAGCTGCGTGTAATATGGAAGTAGTTATATTTTCGTCCTTAACATCTATGGTCTCCCCAGATATATCTAAATTGGCGATCCTTGAGAAGGATCCCCAATCTGCTTTCTTATAGTTAAATTTTGGAGGTGGAGGGGCCGAAATGATGTCGCGTGTATAAGAAAGACAGATGGGTAAATGATCACTTCCCAAGGAGTCGTCATAAGGATTCCATAAAAAATCTTGATGTATACCAGGGGAGGCCAAAGATAAGTCAATGGCCGAAAAGTTACCAGTATGATTATCTACACGAGTCGCTCTACCATCGTTCAGAAGACAGAGGTTGGACTGTAGTATTAGGTCGGCTACTTGCTCCCCACGACCATCAATCCTCAAGCTACCCCATTGATAGTGATGGGCGTTAAAATCGCCCAACACTAACTTATTCCCAGGGAGATGTTTAACTAGTGAATTTAACCCCTTAACTGCGGGCCGTCACTTTCGTGACGCTTGGGAGCAAGGGATCATACCGCGGGGCGTCGCTTTTGTGATTCTGTGTTATTTTGAATTCACCCGGGCTTCCAAGTGGGGGCTTGTATCATCTATCAGTACTGCCAATGTCCAACACTAGTCAGCACTCCTAATCTCATCTGTACTCCCATCCATTGTTGACAATTTAGCCATTTCTCCCCGTTCTTGACTCCCCTCCCTACCCCCCCTCCATTACCCTATCCTCTCGCCTGCCCGGCCGTGCTAAGCTAAGTAAATCTTCCCTGGAATTTTTCACTGATTTCATCCATTGAAATAAGCCCTATGTCCTATTCTTATACCAAATAATATATACAAGAAAGAAATAAGGTAAGTGAGAGTGCCATACACCTGGAATTGGCTAATTATCACCTGACAACACCTCACGTGCACTCGTTCGCTAATTTTCGCTGTTTTTTTCCCCTTGAAATATGCCGTATAATCTATTTTCGTAATAAATATACTGTAAGGAGGGAAGGGAGAAGCCTAAGTGATATTTACATTCACCTGGAACTACCTAATTTATAATGTATTGTCTAGATTTCCTGCCAATCATTTCAGTGCTAGACATAGCTGTTTCAAGAACTAACATTGGTAGCTCTGAATAACCCCTAAGTAGGCCTCCACCCCGGCCCTCCGTTATCAGTTTACTCTCATCTTCCGAAGCGAGGGTACGTATGTTTCTTCTTGCTGACTTCAAGGCCTTTTTTCACCCCCATGCAAAGGGCCCTGTGACCTTTACCCCCTACTAAACCTCGTGTGGAAGGAGGTAAAGGGCTGACAATTGATAAAAGAGTGACTACGATCTTTCTATTGAGTAAAACAGTGCAAGTGGAATTGTAAATAATGTGTAAATAATGTGTAAACAGCAAGTGAAAGTAATGAATGTAAATATACGTGAACAATGGAAAATAGTTTTATAAGTTACTTCAAGTGACAGTGCATAACACAGTGGAAATAAAATAGAAATGTAAATAACGTAAATAAAATAGAGAACGTAAATAGAAATGTAAATGAGTAGTATTATAAGAATACGAGTATATACCCTAGGAGTAATGAAAGTGAAAGTTTCACTCTAGCATGTCTGAATGCTATGAGTTATGAGAGTGAAGATGAAAGTGACATTCACTCTCAATGCCAGTATACAGGACGAGAAAGTGAATGCTACGTATTTTACTGAAAGAAATTGAATCCCTACAGTGACAATAAACTAATACTACTGAAGGAAACTTATGGATAAAAACTGTAGATATATATAAGTGTTATATAGTAATAGAAATATAAAGTGTGAGGGGTTTTATGAATAATAAATGACAGAGTACCAGGAGCGAACTAGTGCCAGTGCGACGATCAGACGCGCTCGTAATTTCCATTGCTTTCACAGTGTTTTTTTTTTTTTTTTGGAGTATGGATCCCAAACTACTTGAAAATTGTAGAATAGTGTTTATAGTGTTAATATCTGGCTGTGGTAATCATATTACGGGTTGTCGGGAAGTGTAAAGTGGAGACTTCGTTACCCTACTTCAGAGGTTTCCACAAGTCCTACGGTAACGACGAAGGCTCAACAATCATTCCAGAAGAAAGCTGAAGGTATGTGCCATAAGCATATGTAATTTTATTATTCTAGGACTAATAACTGATTTTTGGCAAATATTTTTTGAGAGTCTGTCGGAGCCCAAATAACCCCGCGGGACACGCAAGTCATTGGTAAACAAGCCCGCGGTGTAGGGGTTAAAGCATCACTATCAATGGGGCCATGTGGAGGACAGTACAGAGAGCAAATAGACAGATATGTGTTATTAAATTTTACTCTGCACGCGACCGCTTCCAGACTAGAATATAGAATCACTTCCGTTTGTGGGTGTGATTTGTGTGTGTATATGGCTACTCCGTGACCTTCATATCTTCTATACGAGTGGTAGTGTTTTAACTGTGGAGGATCAGGGTGATCCTCCAGGCGCATCTCCTGTAAACAAATAACGTCTGGCCTGTGTATAGAAAGCAAGATTGCTATATTGTGTAACTTATTCCCAATACCTCTACAATTCCACTGTAGTATAGTGAATGCGGCGGTTTGAGATTTACGAGGGGAGCCAGTGTGTTTAGTTTTTTTATGCCCCCCGCAACCAGGCGAGTGGCTACCGGGGGACCTTTCCTGGTGCTTGCTGACGGAAACCTCCATATTTTGGTCAATAACAAGGCTCCCAGATTCCACTGAGGAAGAGCTATTCTTCCTCTCCCTCGCTGGGCTAGGAGCAGGGAGGACATGAGGACGTGGCTTTGAAAGGATGGTGAAGTTATGTTTTACAGTCTTGTCAGGCTTTGATTTAGGCTTGACTGACTGAGAAGCAGCAGCGGCCTGTGAGTATGATGAAGCTTTGGGGAAGTCAGTTAGAGAGTTGGATCTTACAGGAGGTTTAGAGATGGAGGTGGAGATAGAGTAAGTGACTTGATTAACAAGCACGAGATCAGTCTGCGTCTCCACAGTGCACATCACAGGGCGGGACATCACTGCCGAAGCATAGGACCTATTCGGTGTGGGAGTTCCATGCAACTCCTTCACCTTTTTCCTTGCTTCGTAGAAAGAGATGCCCTCAGTCGCCTTCACCGCACAGACCTCTTTCTCCTCCTTCCACTTGGGACAATCCCTAGAGGAAGTGAAGTGAGCACCCTTGCAGTGAAAGCAGCTGACACCCTCTGATGTGCAATGGTCAGCATCATGACCTTGCGTTGCGCACTTGCCACAGACTGATTGAGAAGCCCAACAAGACTTTTCATGATGTCCATATAACTGACATCGTAAACAACGAAGTGGGTTAGGGATGTATGTCCTGACGTTAACAATTTCATACCCCACTTTGATATGGGTTGGGAGAGTCACTTTACCGAAAGTCAATATAACCGTTGCCTTTCGTCCTCCTGCCCTGTGATGAAACGGGCTTCATTTACATCTTCATGAGCAAGTTCACGTATGATGTCGTCCTCTTCCATGACCATGAGGTCCCTGCAAGTGATGACTCCCTTGCAGGAATTCATGGAGTGAGGGATCGTCGGCACAACATCATAGCAATGGAATTTGCTCATCTTCATCAAATCCTTGTCTGGGAGCAGAATGTGAACGCGGCAATCTCTACCTCCTTCATAGAATGGTAGGTTGCCAACTATTAATTAATTACAGTATTAAATACAGTTATATTACATCATGATATGTACAGGGCAAATCTAACAAATTAATCTTAGTTTTACTTAAACTAAAGTTAGACCAAATATTCCCTTTAACTATGTAAATATCTTAATTCCCCATCTGCCTTAACAGGGGAATCTTTCCCTGCTTGCCACGTCACCTATCGCGCCGACGCAGTTTAGGTCAGTGGAAAATACCATATAATTACATGTATTTACAATGCATAGTTGTCCACAGGAGTTAAATGCAGTAGCATTTAATTTATCAATGACAAGAATTATTAAAGAGAACGTCATTTCTGGGTTATTAAAACCGCTTGAACAATTAACAACAGTCTCTATATTTCCTCTGCCTGTAACCAGGGATAACTATGATAAAAATAGAGAGCGCAACTGCTCTGGGGGAAAATATTTCCCACAGAATGGTTCGTGTCACGTTTGGCTCTTCTTCATATACTGATGTTCCCTAAATTAATATACGAGTATGTGCCTCGCCTGACAGCCAGCAGGTGATGAGTGCAGGTGTGTAAGTGGATTTTAGTCACGTTTAGCTATTTTATCTTCAGGCTTTAGTGTAGGGTAGCAGTTTTTTTGTTAGTTTTCCCTGATGGGTTGTAAGATTAGTTTTTCCAGAATAAATTAGTCTGTCATATTAATGAGAATCAAATAAAGCAATAAAAATATAAAGTATACAATAACTAGAGGCCCCCTAAGTGGGAAATCACCCCAGCAGTGAGCTGTTACATATCTAGCTCTGCTCAGAATATGACCTTGAACTTGACCTACTTTCACCAATTTCGAACTCGTAGGAGATTTTCATCCCTACTACACACCTGTAAAATATTGTGATATCTTGAGCGGTTGCGAAGTTATCGTGCTGACACACAGACACACAGACAGACAAATTGAAAACAATACTCATGGAAGATTTTCATCCCCACTACACACCTGCAAAACTTTGTGATGATATCTTGAGCGGTTGCAATGTTATTGTGCTAACAGACACACAGACACACACACAGACAGACACACAGACAAACTGAAAGCAATGCCAGCTTCGTTAACTTGGCTGGTAATAAAACGCGACAAAGTTGGCTTAATGACCTATGCCTTCAGGGCAGTGGTCGATTAACTACACACACACACACACACACACACACACACACACACACACACACACACACACACACACACACACACACACACACACACACACACTGTTATTCCTGAAGAGACCAGCTTTGGCGAAACGTTTAATAAACTGGACCCCTGTCCTGCACTAGTTGTTTCTTTAAACAAATTGTCACAGCCAACACTGAATTTACAGTCAGTAAACATAATATTTTAAAGAGCAATAATTTAAAGGTCTGTCCATCTATCTTTCTATATACCCAGGCTGCTTCCCACAAAGAAAGGGAGGTAGCTGGGACAGGACGATACACTCCCAGTTTACTCATCCAAACACACACATTTATTCGTATCTTAGTCCCAGGGGGAGAAAGGACAGATCCTCAATGCACCACACCGCACGGGGGTCAACTGCGCAGGGTAATCAGCGACATCCGCAGCAGGGCCCGGCAGCAGAGCTGGTTTACCCCTCCTACATCATAATGGACCCATTCCCTTACCCGCACCTGACCTGATCAGCTGATCAGTATCACAGAAATATTCAAACTCTGACCTAGCGAGATCAGTTCAAATAGCTCTTATCCAGTTTACACCCGAGTTAGTGGAAGAGAGGGTTTAGAACTGATAGCAAACTGTCAGTGTCACAAGTTTAGGTCAAATGTCAGGGTCACAGGCAAGTGTCAACTTATACGTTCTTCGTCAGATCTCGACCATACTTGGTGGAACGGTTGAGTCGGCAAGAATGATTCGTTTAAAGAGCAGTCGACCGTAGTTCAAGGTCACTCGGGAAAGGCAAATGTTCAGCCCTTTAGGTTGACTGGTGGACACGGGTACTGCACTTCCTCAATGCTCCATCTTGGCTTTAAGTGCCTCCTTTTTATTTTCTGTTATTGGACCAAAGGATAATGAATTTGTGTATCTTTTTATTTCAGTCCGTTACTCACTATCTGTATTTTCAGCATTAACCATAAAAACAAGCACGTGATGTAGTGCTACGTACTTCTTCTTTAGGTAACTCAACACTGAGTGACAAGCCTAATGGTTTCCTCTAACCCAGGAAACCATTTACAAGAATGGTTGGTAACTATATAACCAAATAAAGGGGTGATGTGGAGACTACTATGACACCCCGGTTACCTGGGTGGAAAGAGGCAAATACAGTATCATCCAGGAATAGAACCTCCACATTTTTCTCCGCGCCTGGCTGTCTACGGCATAGGAACATCTGTTCATTGCAATGGATGGAAGCCTGACTGGTAAATGTTTACTTACTTCGTTTCTTAAATCACGTCGCTGCCCCTTTTCCTACGTGCAATCCTCTTTTTTCATCCTCCATAGTTTTTATTTTCTTTATTCCTCTTTTGACTTTTAATCATACTAATTACCGTTTTTTTCCCTCTCATTTCATTCTCCTACCTCTCGTCTCTCCATTCTCTCCCTTCTAATCCACTTGTTAATTTCATCGCTTCTTTCTCTTATTCCTCTCATTACTTTTTGTTTCTTGCCGGTTTTCTTCTAATTCACCCCTGAGTCTGTCTGTCTGTCTGTCTCTCTCTCTCTCTCTCTCTCTCTCTCTCTCTCTCTCTCTCTCACACACACACACACACACACACACACACACACACACACACGAAATTCACTGTTTTTCCCCTTCCTTTGTCTTTACTCCTTCCCTCCTGCTTCGCTGGCTATCTCTCAACTTTGCTTGTTAGCTCATTTTATCCTCATTTTCTTTCGCCTTCCAAAATATCAATCTCGTGACCATTAGCACAGGTGTATTATTCTCTCTCTCTCTCTCTCTCTCTCTGATGAAAGACTGAGGAAAGAGAGAGGACTTTCGAGATTACCTGTGTAAAAAATCATGTAAGTAAAGACATGGAGAACAAACTGACACTACAAGGGAAGAGAAGGAAATATTGGAGACTGGGATAAAGGAAATAAAACTAACAGTGCTCGCCATGAATGAAAGATGGATATTAGTAAAATGTCAGAGCCGCGCGTCAAACATAGGTGACAGGGAGGAACTGAAACAACTGAGGTTCGGTAAATTTTCTCTGTCAGGGGACGCAATTTTCTTTCTATTCATAATTTCATATTACCATACACGAATTTCTCCAGTCTTGGAGAGGCTTTTCGACAGCAACAGGTTCCACGTAATTATATTCGATCCCTCCGCTATGGAAAATCCCCTTCAGCAGAGTGAATTCGATCGGTGGAGGAAGTAAAAATTATTACAAGGCGTCATTATACTGAAAGGTTTAAGGAGATGAGTTAGTAAATGGAGAATCAGACGGCAGATTAGAAAACTAGACCGACGAGAAAACCTTGTGGTTGAGGTAGGGAGGATAGAGTAAAAGGTTGTCTAATAAAAAGAATGCAAAGTTTAGGGGAGATGTAATGGTGAGAGAAAAGGCACGGTAAGGGGGCTTGGGATGGTGAAAGAGGAAAAGGTGCTGTAAGGGAAAGGAGAGGGAAGGGAAAAATAAGGAAAAAAGAGGGAGGGGTGAGGTAAGGTAAAGGTGAAGCGAGGTAACGATGATAGCAGGGTGAGGTAAGGAAAAAAGAAGAGTAAGGTGTGGGGGGGATGAAGTTAGGCAGAAGTTAGGAGAGGGTAAGTTTAGTTAGGGTACATGAAGAGAAAGTAGCCCTGGATATGAAAAGAGATAATAAACGTCAGGAAGATTCTGTATATATGGCAGTAGTCTTTGTATTCAGTGCCACTGCTATTATAAGTTTTGCCCTACCACAATAATATGATAGGGACCAATGAATCAAGCAATGAATCATGTAAATTGGACATACAGTAGAGAGGTCATTGATGTGTGTGCTGGGTCTTCATCCCCATGAACTCTGCAGGCTACGACGATAACATACAAGCGGATTTTATGTTTAAGCTTCCACTACCTTGTGAAGAACAGATACCTGAGTGTTCACGAGGATCTTCCTTTCCAAAGGGATGTGCCCTTCCTTTGATAAGTTACAAAATTCCTGATATTGCGAGAACAGTCTAAACCCTTTGTGAGTACTGGTACAATGAATTCAATTATTACACCAGCAGCTCCGAATAAATGGAGCACTGAGAGCCCGCCGACATAGAGCAAGCACACACACACACACACACACACACACACACACACACACACACACACACACATGGTAAGAAGAAACACCATGCCTCATGTGTGTGCACGTACAAGAGATTTATAACGATCATTCTAACTCCTCAGGAATTACTAATATAATATATATCCTTTAGTTTTGTGAGATATCATACGATTTCAGTGATGAAAAGTACAACAGAACAATGTTTAATGTTGTAGTGACGACACTGTACCGTGACAGACATGTGTTTCTATTGAAGTTTGTGTCTCACAATCCCATTAACATCATCTACATCCCAGTCCAGTTTCTCGGCTTTATAAGTACAGCAGATGATAAAAAAAATCATAATGCCAATGCCAAAGTAAAAGGTGAAAGTGGACCTCACATCCATTCATTTGTATCATATATACCGATACTCCAGCTGACACAAGTGTAACTAAGGCACAATCATAAAATCTTGAAACAGTAAATTAAGTCAATGCATTCTAATGATATAAGACGGAATATATGAAGTCTCAGTCTTCTAGCCGTCAGTTAACATTCAACTCAGTTACGAAAAAAAGAAAAACAGTGTTAATCCCCTCAGTTCAAAGCCGTCAATTTTATTTTATTCTTGCCACTTCAAGCAAATTTAAAGACCTTAGTAGCAGACAGCTAGTCGTAAAGAGGTTGAAGTATACTTACTGTAGTGCTTCCATCTGGAAAATGATCTAGGCTAAATACAAACATTTTTGAGAGTGATGTTTTTGCTGCTCAACCCCAGTCAAGGCTAACTCAGCAAATTTATCGACCAAAGGTAAGCAACTCCTCATTTGAAGTCGTCCCATGGTTTCCCTACATCATTGATGTTCTATATGCGTCTTAGTGTGGCATGTGTTGCTCAGTGCTCCATTATCTGGGCTATGTTGTGTGGACCTATTGCACGAGCAAGCATGGCATGTGTCATATCTGTGATTCCACCCATTCTAAACTGATAACTAAGGAGTGCTGGGTGATGCCCAGATTTAAGTATAGCTAGGGGAATTCGATCAGCCCATTTTACGGATGCGCCAGATGAGTAGATGGGAGGAGGAGGGGTTTGTAATAATGTATGGTGTTCTGTTCGATAATGTTGTATTGCCCTGCACATGAAATGAGTAATGAGGTGTTTCTTCATTGTTACTGATGAAAAGTCCAGAGGTGTCGTGTGGCTATGTCATACAATGACAGGGATATTATGTGTTATACTCGATTTTTTTTTCCAGCTGATGATCCACTTTCGTGAATGTGGCACTTGCGCACTCCTGTCGCGTGATTGGTTCGTTTTAATTTATTACCTGAAGTATCATACAAAAAACTATTGTACCTTATATTCCAATTCTAATAAATGCTATTTTGCATTGTCATTGTACTATACAAACACACATGAAACGAGTAATTATCTCTGCTTCATACAAACGGACGATGAATTTGAGTTAGTTGAATATGAACTGATATATTTATTGTTGTACAAGGTACAGAGTTGTTGCATCATAGTATATATATATATATATATACCATATATCTATCTATCTATCTATCTATAGCCAGACGCCCTAATCCCGCAAGGGGTAGCCGCAGACAAAACGCCTCCAAGTCACTCTGTCACCCACCATT
>NC_136967.1:36085031-36090602 GCF_032717465.1 Coenobita brevimanus
GGAAGGTATTAAGAATATATGGGGTGGAGGGGAAATTGTTGAGTGCTGTGAAGAGTATGTACGAGGGAGCTAGGGCTACAGTGCGAGTGGATGGTGAGCTGAGTGAGTTCTTTGATCTCAATGTGGGACTGAAACAGGGTTGTGTGATGTCTCCATGGCTGTTTAATATATACATGGATGGGGTTGTAAAGGAGGTGCAGGGTAGGGCAGTGGATTTGGGGATGGCTCTAATGAATGAGGGTGAAATTTGGAAGCTTCCGGTGTTGCTGTTTGCTGATGATACAGTACTGTTGAGTGAAGATGAATGGGAGTTGCACAGGTTTGGTGAATGAGATCTGGGACAGTGTGTAGGAGGAGTGAATCTGAAAGTTAATGTAAACAAAAGTAAAGTTATGGTGTTTGAGAGGAATGAAGTCACAGAGTGTGCAGTGAGGTTGGATGGTGAGGATATGGAGAACGTGAGTGCATTCAAGTACTTGGGTAGTGTGATGAGTAAGGATGGAACTTTGGGGGATGAAGTGAGTGAAAGGGTACAGCAGGGAAGGAAGGTTGTTGGTACACTGAAAGCAGTGATGAGAAATAGAGAGGTGAGTATGGAAGTTAAGAACTCACTGCATGATAGTATTGTGATCCCTACCCTGACGTATGGAAGCGAGGCATGGACCTTGCAAGAGGGGAACAAGTCAAGAGTGAGAGCAGTGGAAATGAGTTACTTGAGAGGAGCATGTGGAGTGACGTGGAGGGACAGGTTGACGAATGAAGAAGTGTAGGAATGCTGTGGGGTGGATGTGGATGTGGTTGAGAAGATTAGGAGAAATACACTGAGGTGGTTTGGACATGTAAAGACAATGGAGAATGAAAGACTGACTGAGAGGGTGTATGTAGGTGAGGTGGAGGGAGGGAGAGGGAGAGGTAGACCGAGGATGAGGTGGAGGGATGGAGTTGAGAGGTATATGAGGGAGGGGGGGTGAGTTGGGGGGAGGGTAGTCAAATGGTGGGTGACAGAGCGACTTGGAGGCGTTTTGTCTGTGGCCACCCTTTGAGGGATTAGGGCGTCGGGCTATAGATAGATAGATATTGCTTTCAAGACGTGAAACTCCCTACGTGTCAACAAGTGGGTTGGTCGAGGGTTAGTGCCCCTCCCCGTAAAACAACTAACTCAAGTCAAATGGCCACCCCTTATGGGATTATGGCATCTAGCAATAGATTGTATATATATATATATATATATATATATATATATATATATATATATATATACAATATATATATATTATATATATATATATATATATATATATATACATATAATATATATATATATATATATATATATATATATATATATATATATATACATTATATATATATATATACACACACACAAGTAATCCCTATACTATCCGGATACCCACTTTCCAGACTCCTATTTACGAGACAGTCCTGTGGTACCTGGACCTTCAAAACCCAAAAATGGCCAAAAAAAGAAAAAATCCTGTGTTCCCAGCAATTCAGATGCAAATTTTCTCTCCCATAAGTTGAAATTGGCTACATGACACCATATGGCGCTGAATAGCTGTTGCTTTATCTATGGCCCCTTCACCCCTTCTTTCCTTCCTCCCCCTATCCCCAGTAAGGGTTGCCCTATTTTAATTTTTCATTACCAAATGTGATTAATTTGGTACTAGAAAAGTTTGTTTGGTAGTGAATCAGCATGATCCACTACCAAACACATTTTTCACATGTAGGAAGATATAGAGAATGGAGACGGTGGACTGTCTGCTCTCTTTGATTAATCTGCTACAATACATAGTGCAAAAATAAACCTGCTGCTGATTATAAGAAGAGTGATTATTTCCATTTGTACATATAATTAGTGAAGAAATGCTTTCTTTAAGAATTTGGTAATGAAAATTTAAATTTGGTATTGAAAATTGAGGAGTTTGGTAATGTGGCCGAGCTCAGATCTGGCAACCCTCTCCCCAGTTACCGCCTAACCACGGTCGAGGGTAGATGTTCATCGCAATTGATGCCTCACGTAATCATTTTTGTGAATAAACAATGAATAAACTGCAATACCTCGCCACTAGACCACATAGGATTTTACAGTGTTATGCAGTGTTAAGAAATTAGAATCTAGAGTGCAATGGATTAAGTGTGGAGTGCAAACTGGCGGCTGAAACTGGCGTGAGCGCAATTAATAACAGAATGTGCAGTGTTAAGCAATTATAACTCACAGTGCAAAAAAATTAAGAGTAGCACAACACTGGATTACTGCACGTGCTTCAAGAGCATCTTCACCACTACCAGAGCCTTAGAGAAGGCGGCCACAAACGTGCTGTAAGTACTCTATACACTGCTTTTTCCATACTCACTTCCAATTCCTGATTCTCTGGTTGTTTTTCATTTATTTAATGCTTTATTTTTTTTTATGCAAGAAGGAACCAAAGGCCATGAGCCCGCAAAACTGTTCCCTCCAAGAGAAAAACAAAAGAGACAAGAGAGAGAGCTAAATTCAAGATCCATTCATTTCGAGATGCCTGGACCACACTGCATTTGAAAGACTGGGGATCATAGACGGCAGGAAATACAGACAGAGGGAGGCAGTCAAAGAACTGACCTATTGCATAAAAATGAAGGACTGGGAGTAACAGTTAACTCTTGCATTAGAGAGTTGGACAGAAAAGGAATGAGAGTTTGCTGCCAGACGGGTGCTACGCACCCGTGGGTAGAAGGTGGAGGAATGCATGCAGACAGTTCAGAGGAGCAGTGACCATTAAAGTAGCAACAGAAAAGAGATAAAGATGCAACAGTGCGAGCGAAGAGACAGAGGTTGAAGGGAGTCAGTAAGAGGAGGATAGTTAATGAGACAGAAAAGCCTTTGACTCCACCCTATTGAGAAGAGCTGTATGTGGGAAGCCTCCCCACAAATAAGAGTTGTACTCCACACGGGGGCAGATAAAACCCCTGTATAGAGTCAACAACAGTGCAGGGGTAAAGAAAGAACGGAGTCGGCTTAGCACACCCAATCTCTTGGAAGCAGATTTTACAAGAGATGTAATATGATCTTTCACAAGCTTAGTCCCGAGTAAATGAAACCCCAAGCATGTTCAAGGATAATGCAGAGTTAAGCTGAATATTAATTAAACATTAGTGGGTATACCTGTTGAAGATTTTGACGGGTTGATAGGTGTAAGAACTGAGTCTTAGATGCATTAAAAACAACAAGATTATTTTTACCCCAGTCAGAGATACGAGCCAAGTCAGACATTAAGTGTGCCATAGCCTCATCCCTTGTTTGTTGAAGTAACTGCTGAGATGGGCATTGCGGGAACAGAATGGAAAGGTGACGGGTGGAGTCATCAAGCGTATGAGTGGATAGGGTTACATGTGCAGCTTAGAAGGTCATTGATGAATAAAGGAAAGAGAGTTAGGTGATAGGACAGAGCCCTGAGGAACACCACTGTTGATAGATCTAGGAGAAGAATGATGGCCGTCTACAACTGCGGCTATAGAACGACCAGAAAGGAAGCTAGAGATGAAGGCACAGATAGAAGGATAGAAACCGTAAAAGGGCAGTTTGGATATTAATGATTTATGCCAGACTCGATCGAAAGCCTTTGAGATGTCAAGTGCAATGGCAAAGCTTTCATAAGGTCCCGAAAGGAGGATGACCAGGAGTCTGAAAGGTAGGTGAGAAGATCGCCAGTGGAAAGTCCCTGACGGAACCCGTACTGACGATCAGAAAGAAGGTTGTGATGGGAAAGATGCCTTAAAATTTTTCTATTGAGAATTGACTCAAAAACTTTTGAAATACAGGACGTTAAAGGAATTGGACGATAGTTGGAGGGTTTTGAGTGGTCACCCTTCATTGGGACTGGCTGAATGAGAGCAAACTTCCAGCAAGAAGGAAAGGTACAAGTTGACAGACAAAGTCAATAGAGTTTGCCTAGGCAGGATGTAAGCACAGAAGCACAGTTCTTGAGAACAGCAGGAGGGACTCCATCAGGCCCATAGGCCTTGTTTGTATTGAGGCCAGTGATGGCAGAAAATACATCAGCTGAAGAAATTTTAATGTCAGCCATGATGAAGTCAGAGGCGGGAAGTGATGGAGGAGCAGCACCGGAATCGTCAATTAGTGGTTTGAATAGGGTCTTATATAGGCTTAAATAGGTTCTATGCATTTCAGGGAGGGAGTTATTTAGGTGGCTTTCAAAGTTAGGCGGGGTTAGGATTACCAAAGGTACCAGTTCAGCAGGCAGGGGCCCACTTTCCGGATGGGGACCACTTGCCGGACATGCTTTTGGCTCTGTTACATCGGATAGTGGAAAGATTACTATATATACTGTGTGTATATATATATATATATATATATATATATATATATATATATATATACTGTATATATATATAGATAAACAGATATATAGATATATATATATATATTAGAGATGCAATTACTCTGTACTTTTTACAACAAAAAATATTTCAATTCAGATTCAACTTCCTCAAATTCATTGTCCATTTGGGTGAAGCACAGATACATACTCGTTTCAAGTCTGTTTTTATAGTACAATGACAATGGAAAACAGCATTTATGAGAATTGGAATATAAGGTACAATTATTTTTGTAAATATAATAGTTCAGGTAATAAATTGAAACCAACCAATCACACGGCAGGAGTGCGCAGGTGCCACATTCATGTAGGTGGACCATTAGCTGGAAAAAAATCGAGTCATCTGTGATTGTGTGCCTTTTGTGCCAAAACATTCTTTATCAAAGGAGACTTTAGCTTCAATGTGTGAGCTGTGGGATGAGCGGTACTGTACAAACAGTGATGTATGCAAGGCGTTGATCTGTATGATCTATATGATTAATTTGTAGTTGACGTTAGTTAGGAAACAGCCCATTTGGGGTATGCATAGGCTACCACTACTCTGATATATTCTTTGCAAAGTAGGGAGAGTGCTTTTTTTTGTTGCTTTAAGTCTGTCCGTGTGATTACCCCAATTGCATTTTCCTATGTGCATGGCTTTGGTCATAGCAGTCCTCTTATGTGTCATGCACCCACACATGTCATCATTTTTGGCATCAACACACCGTCCACACTGAATACATGCTACAGCTGTCCCATACAGGACTGGTGTTTTAGGACAAGCAGGGTTATTATTATGTGTCAAGTGGGATTTATGGTTGATCAATAAAATCTGCTTTTTAACGAAATTCAACTCTTTAAAGTGTTTCCCTGCCTCAGCCGGGATTCGAAACAGCGTCCACTAGGACAACAGACCACCCTTCTACCCGACTCAACCACCGCATGCACTCTGGGGTGCATTACTTGACATTTTGCATGTTGTCCTTGAAGGTGAATCCAGTGTCATGTCATTCCAAGGATCACAGTGAAAGGGAGTTTACACTACTGGTACGGTACATTGTTAAGTGTACCTGTGTACCAGGGGTGTATCTGTGCTCCTGACTGCGAATTGTGAAAAGTATTGTGGTGGTTTTGGCAGGAGTGATCGTTAGTCTTGTTTTCGACCCATGATTTGGTATTCTGGTTGCAGCGTTCA